>NW_027445162.1:600000-812820 GCF_048569485.1 Anomaloglossus baeobatrachus | reverse complement strand
GTTTGGTGGAGATGATATTTAATAAAATAAGTAGAAATCCACTAAAAGTTTTGTTTGGTTATCTTGCAATCCCGAGATAATCGTCTCCATGCTCCAAATCCATTTTAAAGCCATTTTTAAGGCATTTCGCGCATACATGAAATGAACACATTTTTCTCCAAAACTATAACAGATGCAAGCTTGTCCTGTTTGGTGGAGATGATATTTAATAAAATAAGTAGAAATCCACTAAAAGTTTTGTTTGGTTATCTTGCAATCCCGAGATAATCGTCTCCATGCTCCAAATCTATTTTAAAGCCATTTTTAAGGCATTTCGCGCATACATGAAATGAACACATTTTTCTCCAAAACTATAACAGATGCAAGCTTGTCCTGTTTGGTGGAGATGATATTTAATAAAATAAGTAGAAATCCACTAAAAGTTTTGTTTGGTTATCTTGCAATCCCGAGATAATCGTTTCCATGCTCCAAATCCATTTTAAAGCCATTTTTAAGGCATTTCGCGCATACATGAAATGAACACATTTTTCTCCAAAACTATAACAGATGCAAGCTTGTCCTGTTTGGTGGAGATGATATTTAATAAAATAAGTAGAAATCCACTAAAAGTTTTGTTTGGTTATCTTGCAATCCCGAGATAATCGTCTCCATGCTCCAAATCCATTTTAAAGCCATTTTTAAGGCATTTCGCGCATACATGAAATGAACACATTTTTCTCCAAAACTATAACAGATGCAAGCTTGTCCTGTTTGGTGGAGATGATATTTAATAAAATAAGTAGAAATCCACTAAAAGTTTTGTTTGGTTATCTTGCAATCCCGAGATAATCGTCTCCATGCTCCAAATCCATTTTAAAGCCATTTTTAAGGCATTTCGCGCATACATGAAATGAACACATTTTTCTCCAAAACTATAACAGATGCAAGCTTGTCCTGTTTGGTGGAGATGATATTTAATAAAATAAGTAGAAATCCACTAAAAGTTTTGTTTGGTTATCTTGCAATCCCGAGATAATCGTCTCCATGCTCCAAATCTATTTTAAAGCCATTTTTAAGGCATTTCGCGCATACATGAAATGAACACATTTTTCTCCAAAACTATAACAGATGCAAGCTTGTCCTGTTTGGTGGAGATGATATTTAATAAAATAAGTAGAAATCCACTAAAAGTTTTGTTTGGTTATCTTGCAGTCCCGAGATAATCGTCTCCATGCTCCAAATCCATTTTAAAGCCATTTTTAAGGCATTTCGCACATACATGAAATGAACACATTTTTCTCCAAAACTATAACAGATGCAAGCTTGTCCTGTTTGGTAGAGATGATATTTAATAAAATAAGTAGAAATCCACTAAAAGTTTTGTTTGGTTATTTTGCAATCCCGAGATAATCGTCTCCATGCTCCAAATCCATTTTAAAGCCATTTTTAAGGCATTTCGCGCATACATGAAATGAACACATTTTTCTCCAAAACTATAACAGATGCAAGCTTGTCCTGTTTGGTGGAGATGATATTTAATAAAATAAGTAGAAATCCACTAAAAGTTTTGTTTGGTTATCTTGCAATCCCGAGATAATCGTCTCCATGCTCCAAATCCATTTTAAAGCCATTTTTAAGGCATTTCGCGCATACATGAAATGAACACATTTTTCTCCAAAACTATAACAGATGCAAGCTTGTCCTGTTTGGTCGAGATGATATTTAATAAAATAAGTAGAAATCCACTAAAAGTTTTGTTTGGTTATCTTGCAATCCCGAGATAATCGTCTCCATGCTCCAAATCTATTTTAAAGCCATTTTTAAGGCATTTCGCGCATACATGAAATGAACACATTTTTCTCCAAAACTATAACAGATGCAAGCTTGTCCTGTTTGGTGGAGATGATATTTAATAAAATAAGTAGAAATCCACTAAAAGTTTTGTTTGGTTATCTTGCAATCCCGAGATAATCGTCTCCATGCTCCAAATCCATTTTAAAGCCATTTTTAAGGCATTTCGCGCATACATGAAATGAACACATTTTTCTCCAAAACTATAACAGATGCAAGCTTGTCCTGTTTGGTGGAGATGATATTTAATAAAATAAGTAGAAATCCACTAAAAGTTTTGTTTGGTTATCTTGCAATCCCGAGATAATCGTCTCCATGCTCCAAATCCATTTTAAAGCCATTTTTAAGGCATTTCGCGCATACATGAAATGAACACATTTTTCTCCAAAACTATAACAGATGCAAGCTTGTCCTGTTTGGTGGAGATGATATTTAATAAAATAAGTAGAAATCCACTAAAAGTTTTGTTTGGTTATCTTGCAATCCCGAGATAATCGTCTCCATGCTCCAAATCCATTTTAAAGCCATTTTTAAGGCATTTCGCGCATACATGAAATGAACACATTTTTCTCCAAAACTATAACAGATGCAAGCTTGTCCTGTTTGGTGGAGATGATATTTAATAAAATAAGTAGAAATCCACTAAAAGTTTTGTTTGGTTATCTTGCAATCCCGAGATAATCGTCTCCATGCTCCAAATCCATTTTAAAGCCATTTTTAAGGCATTTCGCGCATACATGAAATGAACACATTTTTCTCCAAAACTATAACAGATGCAAGCTTGTCCTGTTTGGTGGAGATGATATTTAATAAAATAAGTAGAAATCCACTAAAAGTTTTGTTTGGTTATCTTGCAATCCCGAGATAATCGTCTCCATGCTCCAAATCCATTTTAAAGCCATTTTTAAGGCATTTCGCGCATACATGAAATGAACACATTTTTCTCCAAAACTATAACAGATGCAAGCTTGTCCTGTTTGGTGGAGATGATATTTAATAAAATAAGTAGAAATCCACTAAAAGTTTTGTTTGGTTATCTTGCAATCCCGAGATAATCGTCTCCATGCTCCAAATCCATTTTAAAGCCATTTTTAAGGCATTTCGCGCATACATGAAATGAACACATTTTTCTCCAAAACTATAACAGATGCAAGCTTAGTCCTGTTTGGTGGAGATGATATTTAATAAAATAAGTAGAAATCCACTAAAAGTTTTGTTTGGTTATCTTGCAATCCCGAGATAATCGTCTCCATGCTCCAAATCCATTTTAAAGCCATTTTTAAGGCATTTCGCGCATACATGAAATGAACACATTTTTCTCCAAAACTATAACAGATGCAAGCTTGTCCTGTTTGGTGGAGATGATATTTAATAAAATAAGTAGAAATCCACTAAAAGTTTTGTTTGGTTATCTTGCAATCCCGAGATAATCGTCTCCATGCTCCAAATCCATTTTAAAGCCATTTTTAAGGCATTTCGCGCATACATGAAATGAACACATTTTTCTCCAAAACTATAACAGATGCAAGCTTGTCCTGTTTGGTGGAGATGATATTTAATAAAATAAGTAGAAATCCACTAAAAGTTTTGTTTGGTTATCTTGCAATCCCGAGATAATCGTCTCCATGCTCCAAATCCATTTTAAAGCCATTTTTAAGGCATTTCGCGCATACATGAAATGAACACATTTTTCTCCAAAACTATAACAGATGCAAGCTTGTCCTGTTTGGTGGAGATGATATTTAATAAAATAAGTAGAAATCCACTAAAAGTTTTGTTTGGTTATCTTGCAATCCCGAGATAATCGTCTCCATGCTCCAAATCCATTTTAAAGCCATTTTTAAGGCATTTCGCGCATACATGAAATGAACACATTTTTCTCCAAAACTATAACAGATGCAAGCTTGTCCTGTTTGGTGGAGATGATATTTAATAAAATAAGTAGAAATCCACTAAAAGTTTTGTTTGGTTATCTTGCAATCCCGAGATAATCGTCTCCATGCTCCAAATCCATTTTAAAGCCATTTTTAAGGCATTTCGCGCATACATGAAATGAACACATTTTTCTCCAAAACTATAACAGATGCAAGCTTGTCCTGTTTGGTGGAGATGATATTTAATAAAATAAGTAGAAATCCACTAAAAGTTTTGTTTGGTTATCTTGCAATCCCGAGATAATCGTCTCCATGCTCCAAATCCATTTTAAAGCCATTTTTAAGGCATTTCGCGCATACATGAAATGAACACATTTTTCTCCAAAACTATAACAGATGCAAGCTTGTCCTGTTTGGTGGAGATGATATTTAATAAAATAAGTAGAAATCCACTAAAAGTTTTGTTTGGTTATCTTGCAATCCCGAGATAATCGTCTCCATGCTCCAAATCCATTTTAAAGCCATTTTTAAGGCATTTCGCGCATACATGAAATGAACACATTTTTCTCCAAAACTATAACAGATGCAAGCTTGTCCTGTTTGGTGGAGATGATATTTAATAAAATAAGTAGAAATCCACTAAAAGTTTTGTTTGGTTATCTTGCAATCCCGAGATAATCGTCTCCATGCTCCAAATCCATTTTAAAGCCATTTTTAAGGCATTTCGCGCATACATGAAATGAACACATTTTTCTCCAAAACTATAACAGATGCAAGCTTGTCCTGTTTGGTGGAGATGATATTTAATAAAATAAGTAGAAATCCACTAAAAGTTTTGTTTGGTTATCTTGCAATCCCGAGATAATCGTCTCCATGCTCCAAATCCATTTTAAAGCCATTTTTAAGGCATTTCGCGCATACATGAAATGAACACATTTTTCTCCAAAACTATAACAGATGCAAGCTTGTCCTGTTTGGTGGAGATGATATTTAATAAAATAAGTAGAAATCCACTAAAAGTTTTGTTTGGTTATCTTGCAATCCCGAGATAATCGTCTCCATGCTCCAAATCCATTTTAAAGCCATTTTTAAGGCATTTCGCGCATACATGAAATGAACACATTTTTCTCCAAAACTATAACAGATGCAAGCTTGTCCTGTTTGGTGGAGATGATATTTAATAAAATAAGTAGAAATCCACTAAAAGTTTTGTTTGGTTATCTTGCAATCCCGAGATAATCGTCTCCATGCTCCAAATCCATTTTAAAGCCATTTTTAAGGCATTTCGCGCATACATGAAATGAACACATTTTTCTCCAAAACTATAACAGATGCAAGCTTGTCCTGTTTGGTGGAGATGATATTTAATAAAATAAGTAGAAATCCACTAAAAGTTTTGTTTGGTTATCTTGCAATCCCGAGATAATCGTCTCCATGCTCCAAATCCATTTTAAAGCCATTTTTAAGGCATTTCGCGCATACATGAAATGAACACATTTTTCTCCAAAACTATAACAGATGCAAGCTTGTCCTGTTTGGTGGAGATGATATTTAATAAAATAAGTAGAAATCCACTAAAAGTTTTGTTTGGTTATCTTGCAATCCCGAGATAATCGTCTCCATGCTCCAAATCCATTTTAAAGCCATTTTTAAGGCATTTCGCGCATACATGAAATGAACACATTTTTCTCCAAAACTATAACAGATGCAAGCTTGTCCTGTTTGGTGGAGATGATATTTAATAAAATAAGTAGAAATCCACTAAAAGTTTTGTTTGGTTATCTTGCAATCCCGAGATAATCGTCTCCATGCTCCAAATCCATTTTAAAGCCATTTTTAAGGCATTTCGCGCATACATGAAATGAACACATTTTTCTCCAAAACTATAACAGATGCAAGCTTGTCCTGTTTGGTGGAGATGATATTTAATAAAATAAGTAGAAATCCACTAAAAGTTTTGTTTGGTTATCTTGCAATCCCGAGATAATCGTCTCCATGCTCCAAATCCATTTTAAAGCCATTTTTAAGGCATTTCGCGCATACATGAAATGAACACATTTTTCTCCAAAACTATAACAGATGCAAGCTTGTCCTGTTTGGTGGAGATGATATTTAATAAAATAAGTAGAAATCCACTAAAAGTTTTGTTTGGTTATCTTGCAATCCCGAGATAATCGTCTCCATGCTCCAAATCCATTTTAAAGCCATTTTTAAGGCATTTCGCGCATACATGAAATGAACACATTTTTCTCCAAAACTATAACAGATGCAAGCTTGTCCTGTTTGGTGGAGATGATATTTAATAAAATAAGTAGAAATCCACTAAAAGTTTTGTTTGGTTATCTTGCAATCCCGAGATAATCGTCTCCATGCTCCAAATCCATTTTAAAGCCATTTTTAAGGCATTTCGCGCATACATGAAATGAACACATTTTTCTCCAAAACTATAACAGATGCAAGCTTGTCCTGTTTGGTGGAGATGATATTTAATAAAATAAGTAGAAATCCACTAAAAGTTTTGTTTGGTTATCTTGCAATCCCGAGATAATCGTCTCCATGCTCCAAATCCATTTTAAAGCCATTTTTAAGGCATTTCGCGCATACATGAAATGAACACATTTTTCTCCAAAACTATAACAGATGCAAGCTTGTCCTGTTTGGTGGAGATGATATTTAATAAAATAAGTAGAAATCCACTAAAAGTTTTGTTTGGTTATCTTGCAATCCCGAGATAATCGTCTCCATGCTCCAAATCCATTTTAAAGCCATTTTTAAGGCATTTCGCGCATACATGAAATGAACACATTTTTCTCCAAAACTATAACAGATGCAAGCTTGTCCTGTTTGGTGGAGATGATATTTAATAAAATAAGTAGAAATCCACTAAAAGTTTTGTTTGGTTATCTTGCAATCCCGAGATAATCGTCTCCATGCTCCAAATCCATTTTAAAGCCATTTTTAAGGCATTTCGCGCATACATGAAATGAACACATTTTTCTCCAAAACTATAACAGATGCAAGCTTGTCCTGTTTGGTGGAGATGATATTTAATAAAATAAGTAGAAATCCACTAAAAGTTTTGTTTGGTTATCTTGCAATCCCGAGATAATCGTCTCCATGCTCCAAATCCATTTTAAAGCCATTTTTAAGGCATTTCGCGCATACATGAAATGAACACATTTTTCTCCAAAACTATAACAGATGCAAGCTTGTCCTGTTTGGTGGAGATGATATTTAATAAAATAAGTAGAAATCCACTAAAAGTTTTGTTTGGTTATCTTGCAATCCCGAGATAATCGTCTCCATGCTCCAAATCCATTTTAAAGCCATTTTTAAGGCATTTCGCGCATACATGAAATGAACACATTTTTCTCCAAAACTATAACAGATGCAAGCTTGTCCTGTTTGGTGGAGATGATATTTAATAAAATAAGTAGAAATCCACTAAAAGTTTTGTTTGGTTATCTTGCAATCCCGAGATAATCGTCTCCATGCTCCAAATCCATTTTAAAGCCATTTTTAAGGCATTTCGCGCATACATGAAATGAACACATTTTTCTCCAAAACTATAACAGATGCAAGCTTGTCCTGTTTGGTGGAGATGATATTTAATAAAATAAGTAGAAATCCACTAAAAGTTTTGTTTGGTTATCTTGCAATCCCGAGATAATCGTCTCCATGCTCCAAATCCATTTTAAAGCCATTTTTAAGGCATTTCGCGCATACATGAAATGAACACATTTTTCTCCAAAACTATAACAGATGCAAGCTTGTCCTGTTTGGTGGAGATGATATTTAATAAAATAAGTAGAAATCCACTAAAAGTTTTGTTTGGTTATCTTGCAATCCCGAGATAATCGTCTCCATGCTCCAAATCCATTTTAAAGCCATTTTTAAGGCATTTCGCGCATACATGAAATGAACACATTTTTCTCCAAAACTATAACAGATGCAAGCTTGTCCTGTTTGGTGGAGATGATATTTAATAAAATAAGTAGAAATCCACTAAAAGTTTTGTTTGGTTATCTTGCAATCCCGAGATAATCGTCTCCATGCTCCAAATCCATTTTAAAGCCATTTTTAAGGCATTTCGCGCATACATGAAATGAACACATTTTTCTCCAAAACTATAACAGATGCAAGCTTGTCCTGTTTGGTGGAGATGATATTTAATAAAATAAGTAGAAATCCACTAAAAGTTTTGTTTGGTTATCTTGCAATCCCGAGATAATCGTCTCCATGCTCCAAATCCATTTTAAAGCCATTTTTAAGGCATTTCGCGCATACATGAAATGAACACATTTTTCTCCAAAACTATAACAGATGCAAGCTTGTCCTGTTTGGTGGAGATGATATTTAATAAAATAAGTAGAAATCCACTAAAAGTTTTGTTTGGTTATCTTGCAATCCCGAGATAATCGTCTCCATGCTCCAAATCCATTTTAAAGCCATTTTTAAGGCATTTCGCGCATACATGAAATGAACACATTTTTCTCCAAAACTATAACAGATGCAAGCTTGTCCTGTTTGGTGGAGATGATATTTAATAAAATAAGTAGAAATCCACTAAAAGTTTTGTTTGGTTATCTTGCAATCCCGAGATAATCGTCTCCATGCTCCAAATCCATTTTAAAGCCATTTTTAAGGCATTTCGCGCATACATGAAATGAACACATTTTTCTCCAAAACTATAACAGATGCAAGCTTGTCCTGTTTGGTGGAGATGATATTTAATAAAATAAGTAGAAATCCACTAAAAGTTTTGTTTGGTTATCTTGCAATCCCGAGATAATCGTCTCCATGCTCCAAATCCATTTTAAAGCCATTTTTAAGGCATTTCGCGCATACATGAAATGAACACATTTTTCTCCAAAACTATAACAGATGCAAGCTTGTCCTGTTTGGTGGAGATGATATTTAATAAAATAAGTAGAAATCCACTAAAAGTTTTGTTTGGTTATCTTGCAATCCCGAGATAATCGTCTCCATGCTCCAAATCCATTTTAAAGCCATTTTTAAGGCATTTCGCGCATACATGAAATGAACACATTTTTCTCCAAAACTATAACAGATGCAAGCTTGTCCTGTTTGGTGGAGATGATATTTAATAAAATAAGTAGAAATCCACTAAAAGTTTTGTTTGGTTATCTTGCAATCCCGAGATAATCGTCTCCATGCTCCAAATCCATTTTAAAGCCATTTTTAAGGCATTTCGCGCATACATGAAATGAACACATTTTTCTCCAAAACTATAACAGATGCAAGCTTGTCCTGTTTGGTGGAGATGATATTTAATAAAATAAGTAGAAATCCACTAAAAGTTTTGTTTGGTTATCTTGCAATCCCGAGATAATCGTCTCCATGCTCCAAATCCATTTTAAAGCCATTTTTAAGGCATTTCGCGCATACATGAAATGAACACATTTTTCTCCAAAACTATAACAGATGCAAGCTTGTCCTGTTTGGTGGAGATGATATTTAATAAAATAAGTAGAAATCCACTAAAAGTTTTGTTTGGTTATCTTGCAATCCCGAGATAATCGTCTCCATGCTCCAAATCCATTTTAAAGCCATTTTTAAGGCATTTCGCGCATACATGAAATGAACACATTTTTCTCCAAAACTATAACAGATGCAAGCTTGTCCTGTTTGGTGGAGATGATATTTAATAAAATAAGTAGAAATCCACTAAAAGTTTTGTTTGGTTATCTTGCAATCCCGAGATAATCGTCTCCATGCTCCAAATCCATTTTAAAGCCATTTTTAAGGCATTTCGCGCATACATGAAATGAACACATTTTTCTCCAAAACTATAACAGATGCAAGCTTGTCCTGTTTGGTGGAGATGATATTTAATAAAATAAGTAGAAATCCACTAAAAGTTTTGTTTGGTTATCTTGCAATCCCGAGATAATCGTCTCCATGCTCCAAATCCATTTTAAAGCCATTTTTAAGGCATTTCGCGCATACATGAAATGAACACATTTTTCTCCAAAACTATAACAGATGCAAGCTTGTCCTGTTTGGTGGAGATGATATTTAATAAAATAAGTAGAAATCCACTAAAAGTTTTGTTTGGTTATCTTGCAATCCCGAGATAATCGTCTCCATGCTCCAAATCCATTTTAAAGCCATTTTTAAGGCATTTCGCGCATACATGAAATGAACACATTTTTCTCCAAAACTATAACAGATGCAAGCTTGTCCTGTTTGGTGGAGATGATATTTAATAAAATAAGTAGAAATCCACTAAAAGTTTTGTTTGGTTATCTTGCAATCCCGAGATAATCGTCTCCATGCTCCAAATCCATTTTAAAGCCATTTTTAAGGCATTTCGCGCATACATGAAATGAACACATTTTTCTCCAAAACTATAACAGATGCAAGCTTGTCCTGTTTGGTGGAGATGATATTTAATAAAATAAGTAGAAATCCACTAAAAGTTTTGTTTGGTTATCTTGCAATCCCGAGATAATCGTCTCCATGCTCCAAATCCATTTTAAAGCCATTTTTAAGGCATTTCGCGCATACATGAAATGAACACATTTTTCTCCAAAACTATAACAGATGCAAGCTTGTCCTGTTTGGTGGAGATGATATTTAATAAAATAAGTAGAAATCCACTAAAAGTTTTGTTTGGTTATCTTGCAATCCCGAGATAATCGTCTCCATGCTCCAAATCCATTTTAAAGCCATTTTTAAGGCATTTCGCGCATACATGAAATGAACACATTTTTCTCCAAAACTATAACAGATGCAAGCTTGTCCTGTTTGGTGGAGATGATATTTAATAAAATAAGTAGAAATCCACTAAAAGTTTTGTTTGGTTATCTTGCAATCCCGAGATAATCGTCTCCATGCTCCAAATCCATTTTAAAGCCATTTTTAAGGCATTTCGCGCATACATGAAATGAACACATTTTTCTCCAAAACTATAACAGATGCAAGCTTGTCCTGTTTGGTGGAGATGATATTTAATAAAATAAGTAGAAATCCACTAAAAGTTTTGTTTGGTTATCTTGCAATCCCGAGATAATCGTCTCCATGCTCCAAATCCATTTTAAAGCCATTTTTAAGGCATTTCGCGCATACATGAAATGAACACATTTTTCTCCAAAACTATAACAGATGCAAGCTTGTCCTGTTTGGTGGAGATGATATTTAATAAAATAAGTAGAAATCCACTAAAAGTTTTGTTTGGTTATCTTGCAATCCCGAGATAATCGTCTCCATGCTCCAAATCCATTTTAAAGCCATTTTTAAGGCATTTCGCGCATACATGAAATGAACACATTTTTCTCCAAAACTATAACAGATGCAAGCTTGTCCTGTTTGGTGGAGATGATATTTAATAAAATAAGTAGAAATCCACTAAAAGTTTTGTTTGGTTATCTTGCAATCCCGAGATAATCGTCTCCATGCTCCAAATCCATTTTAAAGCCATTTTTAAGGCATTTCGCGCATACATGAAATGAACACATTTTTCTCCAAAACTATAACAGATGCAAGCTTGTCCTGTTTGGTGGAGATGATATTTAATAAAATAAGTAGAAATCCACTAAAAGTTTTGTTTGGTTATCTTGCAATCCCGAGATAATCGTCTCCATGCTCCAAATCCATTTTAAAGCCATTTTTAAGGCATTTCGCGCATACATGAAATGAACACATTTTTCTCCAAAACTATAACAGATGCAAGCTTGTCCTGTTTGGTGGAGATGATATTTAATAAAATAAGTAGAAATCCACTAAAAGTTTTGTTTGGTTATCTTGCAATCCCGAGATAATCGTCTCCATGCTCCAAATCCATTTTAAAGCCATTTTTAAGGCATTTCGCGCATACATGAAATGAACACATTTTTCTCCAAAACTATAACAGATGCAAGCTTGTCCTGTTTGGTGGAGATGATATTTAATAAAATAAGTAGAAATCCACTAAAAGTTTTGTTTGGTTATCTTGCAATCCCGAGATAATCGTCTCCATGCTCCAAATCCATTTTAAAGCCATTTTTAAGGCATTTCGCGCATACATGAAATGAACACATTTTTCTCCAAAACTATAACAGATGCAAGCTTGTCCTGTTTGGTGGAGATGATATTTAATAAAATAAGTAGAAATCCACTAAAAGTTTTGTTTGGTTATCTTGCAATCCCGAGATAATCGTCTCCATGCTCCAAATCCATTTTAAAGCCATTTTTAAGGCATTTCGCGCATACATGAAATGAACACATTTTTCTCCAAAACTATAACAGATGCAAGCTTGTCCTGTTTGGTGGAGATGATATTTAATAAAATAAGTAGAAATCCACTAAAAGTTTTGTTTGGTTATCTTGCAATCCCGAGATAATCGTCTCCATGCTCCAAATCCATTTTAAAGCCATTTTTAAGGCATTTCGCGCATACATGAAATGAACACATTTTTCTCCAAAACTATAACAGATGCAAGCTTGTCCTGTTTGGTGGAGATGATATTTAATAAAATAAGTAGAAATCCACTAAAAGTTTTGTTTGGTTATCTTGCAATCCCGAGATAATCGTCTCCATGCTCCAAATCCATTTTAAAGCCATTTTTAAGGCATTTCGCGCATACATGAAATGAACACATTTTTCTCCAAAACTATAACAGATGCAAGCTTGTCCTGTTTGGTGGAGATGATATTTAATAAAATAAGTAGAAATCCACTAAAAGTTTTGTTTGGTTATCTTGCAATCCCGAGATAATCGTCTCCATGCTCCAAATCCATTTTAAAGCCATTTTTAAGGCATTTCGCGCATACATGAAATGAACACATTTTTCTCCAAAACTATAACAGATGCAAGCTTGTCCTGTTTGGTGGAGATGATATTTAATAAAATAAGTAGAAATCCACTAAAAGTTTTGTTTGGTTATCTTGCAATCCCGAGATAATCGTCTCCATGCTCCAAATCCATTTTAAAGCCATTTTTAAGGCATTTCGCGCATACATGAAATGAACACATTTTTCTCCAAAACTATAACAGATGCAAGCTTGTCCTGTTTGGTGGAGATGATATTTAATAAAATAAGTAGAAATCCACTAAAAGTTTTGTTTGGTTATCTTGCAATCCCGAGATAATCGTCTCCATGCTCCAAATCCATTTTAAAGCCATTTTTAAGGCATTTCGCGCATACATGAAATGAACACATTTTTCTCCAAAACTATAACAGATGCAAGCTTGTCCTGTTTGGTGGAGATGATATTTAATAAAATAAGTAGAAATCCACTAAAAGTTTTGTTTGGTTATCTTGCAATCCCGAGATAATCGTCTCCATGCTCCAAATCCATTTTAAAGCCATTTTTAAGGCATTTCGCGCATACATGAAATGAACACATTTTTCTCCAAAACTATAACAGATGCAAGCTTGTCCTGTTTGGTGGAGATGATATTTAATAAAATAAGTAGAAATCCACTAAAAGTTTTGTTTGGTTATCTTGCAATCCCGAGATAATCGTCTCCATGCTCCAAATCCATTTTAAAGCCATTTTTAAGGCATTTCGCGCATACATGAAATGAACACATTTTTCTCCAAAACTATAACAGATGCAAGCTTGTCCTGTTTGGTGGAGATGATATTTAATAAAATAAGTAGAAATCCACTAAAAGTTTTGTTTGGTTATCTTGCAATCCCGAGATAATCGTCTCCATGCTCCAAATCCATTTTAAAGCCATTTTTAAGGCATTTCGCGCATACATGAAATGAACACATTTTTCTCCAAAACTATAACAGATGCAAGCTTGTCCTGTTTGGTGGAGATGATATTTAATAAAATAAGTAGAAATCCACTAAAAGTTTTGTTTGGTTATCTTGCAATCCCGAGATAATCGTCTCCATGCTCCAAATCCATTTTAAAGCCATTTTTAAGGCATTTCGCGCATACATGAAATGAACACATTTTTCTCCAAAACTATAACAGATGCAAGCTTGTCCTGTTTGGTGGAGATGATATTTAATAAAATAAGTAGAAATCCACTAAAAGTTTTGTTTGGTTATCTTGCAATCCCGAGATAATCGTCTCCATGCTCCAAATCCATTTTAAAGCCATTTTTAAGGCATTTCGCGCATACATGAAATGAACACATTTTTCTCCAAAACTATAACAGATGCAAGCTTGTCCTGTTTGGTGGAGATGATATTTAATAAAATAAGTAGAAATCCACTAAAAGTTTTGTTTGGTTATCTTGCAATCCCGAGATAATCGTCTCCATGCTCCAAATCCATTTTAAAGCCATTTTTAAGGCATTTCGCGCATACATGAAATGAACACATTTTTCTCCAAAACTATAACAGATGCAAGCTTGTCCTGTTTGGTGGAGATGATATTTAATAAAATAAGTAGAAATCCACTAAAAGTTTTGTTTGGTTATCTTGCAATCCCGAGATAATCGTCTCCATGCTCCAAATCCATTTTAAAGCCATTTTTAAGGCATTTCGCGCATACATGAAATGAACACATTTTTCTCCAAAACTATAACAGATGCAAGCTTGTCCTGTTTGGTGGAGATGATATTTAATAAAATAAGTAGAAATCCACTAAAAGTTTTGTTTGGTTATCTTGCAATCCCGAGATAATCGTCTCCATGCTCCAAATCCATTTTAAAGCCATTTTTAAGGCATTTCGCGCATACATGAAATGAACACATTTTTCTCCAAAACTATAACAGATGCAAGCTTGTCCTGTTTGGTGGAGATGATATTTAATAAAATAAGTAGAAATCCACTAAAAGTTTTGTTTGGTTATCTTGCAATCCCGAGATAATCGTCTCCATGCTCCAAATCCATTTTAAAGCCATTTTTAAGGCATTTCGCGCATACATGAAATGAACACATTTTTCTCCAAAACTATAACAGATGCAAGCTTGTCCTGTTTGGTGGAGATGATATTTAATAAAATAAGTAGAAATCCACTAAAAGTTTTGTTTGGTTATCTTGCAATCCCGAGATAATCGTCTCCATGCTCCAAATCCATTTTAAAGCCATTTTTAAGGCATTTCGCGCATACATGAAATGAACACATTTTTCTCCAAAACTATAACAGATGCAAGCTTGTCCTGTTTGGTGGAGATGATATTTAATAAAATAAGTAGAAATCCACTAAAAGTTTTGTTTGGTTATCTTGCAATCCCGAGATAATCGTCTCCATGCTCCAAATCCATTTTAAAGCCATTTTTAAGGCATTTCGCGCATACATGAAATGAACACATTTTTCTCCAAAACTATAACAGATGCAAGCTTGTCCTGTTTGGTGGAGATGATATTTAATAAAATAAGTAGAAATCCACTAAAAGTTTTGTTTGGTTATCTTGCAATCCCGAGATAATCGTCTCCATGCTCCAAATCCATTTTAAAGCCATTTTTAAGGCATTTCGCGCATACATGAAATGAACACATTTTTCTCCAAAACTATAACAGATGCAAGCTTGTCCTGTTTGGTGGAGATGATATTTAATAAAATAAGTAGAAATCCACTAAAAGTTTTGTTTGGTTATCTTGCAATCCCGAGATAATCGTCTCCATGCTCCAAATCCATTTTAAAGCCATTTTTAAGGCATTTCGCGCATACATGAAATGAACACATTTTTCTCCAAAACTATAACAGATGCAAGCTTGTCCTGTTTGGTGGAGATGATATTTAATAAAATAAGTAGAAATCCACTAAAAGTTTTGTTTGGTTATCTTGCAATCCCGAGATAATCGTCTCCATGCTCCAAATCCATTTTAAAGCCATTTTTAAGGCATTTCGCGCATACATGAAATGAACACATTTTTCTCCAAAACTATAACAGATGCAAGCTTGTCCTGTTTGGTGGAGATGATATTTAATAAAATAAGTAGAAATCCACTAAAAGTTTTGTTTGGTTATCTTGCAATCCCGAGATAATCGTCTCCATGCTCCAAATCCATTTTAAAGCCATTTTTAAGGCATTTCGCGCATACATGAAATGAACACATTTTTCTCCAAAACTATAACAGATGCAAGCTTGTCCTGTTTGGTGGAGATGATATTTAATAAAATAAGTAGAAATCCACTAAAAGTTTTGTTTGGTTATCTTGCAATCCCGAGATAATCGTCTCCATGCTCCAAATCCATTTTAAAGCCATTTTTAAGGCATTTCGCGCATACATGAAATGAACACATTTTTCTCCAAAACTATAACAGATGCAAGCTTGTCCTGTTTGGTGGAGATGATATTTAATAAAATAAGTAGAAATCCACTAAAAGTTTTGTTTGGTTATCTTGCAATCCCGAGATAATCGTCTCCATGCTCCAAATCCATTTTAAAGCCATTTTTAAGGCATTTCGCGCATACATGAAATGAACACATTTTTCTCCAAAACTATAACAGATGCAAGCTTGTCCTGTTTGGTGGAGATGATATTTAATAAAATAAGTAGAAATCCACTAAAAGTTTTGTTTGGTTATCTTGCAATCCCGAGATAATCGTCTCCATGCTCCAAATCCATTTTAAAGCCATTTTTAAGGCATTTCGCGCATACATGAAATGAACACATTTTTCTCCAAAACTATAACAGATGCAAGCTTGTCCTGTTTGGTGGAGATGATATTTAATAAAATAAGTAGAAATCCACTAAAAGTTTTGTTTGGTTATCTTGCAATCCCGAGATAATCGTCTCCATGCTCCAAATCCATTTTAAAGCCATTTTTAAGGCATTTCGCGCATACATGAAATGAACACATTTTTCTCCAAAACTATAACAGATGCAAGCTTGTCCTGTTTGGTGGAGATGATATTTAATAAAATAAGTAGAAATCCACTAAAAGTTTTGTTTGGTTATCTTGCAATCCCGAGATAATCGTCTCCATGCTCCAAATCCATTTTAAAGCCATTTTTAAGGCATTTCGCGCATACATGAAATGAACACATTTTTCTCCAAAACTATAACAGATGCAAGCTTGTCCTGTTTGGTGGAGATGATATTTAATAAAATAAGTAGAAATCCACTAAAAGTTTTGTTTGGTTATCTTGCAATCCCGAGATAATCGTCTCCATGCTCCAAATCCATTTTAAAGCCATTTTTAAGGCATTTCGCGCATACATGAAATGAACACATTTTTCTCCAAAACTATAACAGATGCAAGCTTGTCCTGTTTGGTGGAGATGATATTTAATAAAATAAGTAGAAATCCACTAAAAGTTTTGTTTGGTTATCTTGCAATCCCGAGATAATCGTCTCCATGCTCCAAATCCATTTTAAAGCCATTTTTAAGGCATTTCGCGCATACATGAAATGAACACATTTTTCTCCAAAACTATAACAGATGCAAGCTTGTCCTGTTTGGTGGAGATGATATTTAATAAAATAAGTAGAAATCCACTAAAAGTTTTGTTTGGTTATCTTGCAATCCCGAGATAATCGTCTCCATGCTCCAAATCCATTTTAAAGCCATTTTTAAGGCATTTCGCGCATACATGAAATGAACACATTTTTCTCCAAAACTATAACAGATGCAAGCTTGTCCTGTTTGGTGGAGATGATATTTAATAAAATAAGTAGAAATCCACTAAAAGTTTTGTTTGGTTATCTTGCAATCCCGAGATAATCGTCTCCATGCTCCAAATCCATTTTAAAGCCATTTTTAAGGCATTTCGCGCATACATGAAATGAACACATTTTTCTCCAAAACTATAACAGATGCAAGCTTGTCCTGTTTGGTGGAGATGATATTTAATAAAATAAGTAGAAATCCACTAAAAGTTTTGTTTGGTTATCTTGCAATCCCGAGATAATCGTCTCCATGCTCCAAATCCATTTTAAAGCCATTTTTAAGGCATTTCGCGCATACATGAAATGAACACATTTTTCTCCAAAACTATAACAGATGCAAGCTTGTCCTGTTTGGTGGAGATGATATTTAATAAAATAAGTAGAAATCCACTAAAAGTTTTGTTTGGTTATCTTGCAATCCCGAGATAATCGTCTCCATGCTCCAAATCCATTTTAAAGCCATTTTTAAGGCATTTCGCGCATACATGAAATGAACACATTTTTCTCCAAAACTATAACAGATGCAAGCTTGTCCTGTTTGGTGGAGATGATATTTAATAAAATAAGTAGAAATCCACTAAAAGTTTTGTTTGGTTATCTTGCAATCCCGAGATAATCGTCTCCATGCTCCAAATCCATTTTAAAGCCATTTTTAAGGCATTTCGCGCATACATGAAATGAACACATTTTTCTCCAAAACTATAACAGATGCAAGCTTGTCCTGTTTGGTGGAGATGATATTTAATAAAATAAGTAGAAATCCACTAAAAGTTTTGTTTGGTTATCTTGCAATCCCGAGATAATCGTCTCCATGCTCCAAATCCATTTTAAAGCCATTTTTAAGGCATTTCGCGCATACATGAAATGAACACATTTTTCTCCAAAACTATAACAGATGCAAGCTTGTCCTGTTTGGTGGAGATGATATTTAATAAAATAAGTAGAAATCCACTAAAAGTTTTGTTTGGTTATCTTGCAATCCCGAGATAATCGTCTCCATGCTCCAAATCCATTTTAAAGCCATTTTTAAGGCATTTCGCGCATACATGAAATGAACACATTTTTCTCCAAAACTATAACAGATGCAAGCTTGTCCTGTTTGGTGGAGATGATATTTAATAAAATAAGTAGAAATCCACTAAAAGTTTTGTTTGGTTATCTTGCAATCCCGAGATAATCGTCTCCATGCTCCAAATCCATTTTAAAGCCATTTTTAAGGCATTTCGCGCATACATGAAATGAACACATTTTTCTCCAAAACTATAACAGATGCAAGCTTGTCCTGTTTGGTGGAGATGATATTTAATAAAATAAGTAGAAATCCACTAAAAGTTTTGTTTGGTTATCTTGCAATCCCGAGATAATCGTCTCCATGCTCCAAATCCATTTTAAAGCCATTTTTAAGGCATTTCGCGCATACATGAAATGAACACATTTTTCTCCAAAACTATAACAGATGCAAGCTTGTCCTGTTTGGTGGAGATGATATTTAATAAAATAAGTAGAAATCCACTAAAAGTTTTGTTTGGTTATCTTGCAATCCCGAGATAATCGTCTCCATGCTCCAAATCCATTTTAAAGCCATTTTTAAGGCATTTCGCGCATACATGAAATGAACACATTTTTCTCCAAAACTATAACAGATGCAAGCTTGTCCTGTTTGGTGGAGATGATATTTAATAAAATAAGTAGAAATCCACTAAAAGTTTTGTTTGGTTATCTTGCAATCCCGAGATAATCGTCTCCATGCTCCAAATCCATTTTAAAGCCATTTTTAAGGCATTTCGCGCATACATGAAATGAACACATTTTTCTCCAAAACTATAACAGATGCAAGCTTGTCCTGTTTGGTGGAGATGATATTTAATAAAATAAGTAGAAATCCACTAAAAGTTTTGTTTGGTTATCTTGCAATCCCGAGATAATCGTCTCCATGCTCCAAATCCATTTTAAAGCCATTTTTAAGGCATTTCGCGCATACATGAAATGAACACATTTTTCTCCAAAACTATAACAGATGCAAGCTTGTCCTGTTTGGTGGAGATGATATTTAATAAAATAAGTAGAAATCCACTAAAAGTTTTGTTTGGTTATCTTGCAATCCCGAGATAATCGTCTCCATGCTCCAAATCCATTTTAAAGCCATTTTTAAGGCATTTCGCGCATACATGAAATGAACACATTTTTCTCCAAAACTATAACAGATGCAAGCTTGTCCTGTTTGGTGGAGATGATATTTAATAAAATAAGTAGAAATCCACTAAAAGTTTTGTTTGGTTATCTTGCAATCCCGAGATAATCGTCTCCATGCTCCAAATCCATTTTAAAGCCATTTTTAAGGCATTTCGCGCATACATGAAATGAACACATTTTTCTCCAAAACTATAACAGATGCAAGCTTGTCCTGTTTGGTGGAGATGATATTTAATAAAATAAGTAGAAATCCACTAAAAGTTTTGTTTGGTTATCTTGCAATCCCGAGATAATCGTCTCCATGCTCCAAATCCATTTTAAAGCCATTTTTAAGGCATTTCGCGCATACATGAAATGAACACATTTTTCTCCAAAACTATAACAGATGCAAGCTTGTCCTGTTTGGTGGAGATGATATTTAATAAAATAAGTAGAAATCCACTAAAAGTTTTGTTTGGTTATCTTGCAATCCCGAGATAATCGTCTCCATGCTCCAAATCCATTTTAAAGCCATTTTTAAGGCATTTCGCGCATACATGAAATGAACACATTTTTCTCCAAAACTATAACAGATGCAAGCTTGTCCTGTTTGGTGGAGATGATATTTAATAAAATAAGTAGAAATCCACTAAAAGTTTTGTTTGGTTATCTTGCAATCCCGAGATAATCGTCTCCATGCTCCAAATCCATTTTAAAGCCATTTTTAAGGCATTTCGCGCATACATGAAATGAACACATTTTTCTCCAAAACTATAACAGATGCAAGCTTGTCCTGTTTGGTGGAGATGATATTTAATAAAATAAGTAGAAATCCACTAAAAGTTTTGTTTGGTTATCTTGCAATCCCGAGATAATCGTCTCCATGCTCCAAATCCATTTTAAAGCCATTTTTAAGGCATTTCGCGCATACATGAAATGAACACATTTTTCTCCAAAACTATAACAGATGCAAGCTTGTCCTGTTTGGTGGAGATGATATTTAATAAAATAAGTAGAAATCCACTAAAAGTTTTGTTTGGTTATCTTGCAATCCCGAGATAATCGTCTCCATGCTCCAAATCCATTTTAAAGCCATTTTTAAGGCATTTCGCGCATACATGAAATGAACACATTTTTCTCCAAAACTATAACAGATGCAAGCTTGTCCTGTTTGGTGGAGATGATATTTAATAAAATAAGTAGAAATCCACTAAAAGTTTTGTTTGGTTATCTTGCAATCCCGAGATAATCGTCTCCATGCTCCAAATCCATTTTAAAGCCATTTTTAAGGCATTTCGCGCATACATGAAATGAACACATTTTTCTCCAAAACTATAACAGATGCAAGCTTGTCCTGTTTGGTGGAGATGATATTTAATAAAATAAGTAGAAATCCACTAAAAGTTTTGTTTGGTTATCTTGCAATCCCGAGATAATCGTCTCCATGCTCCAAATCCATTTTAAAGCCATTTTTAAGGCATTTCGCGCATACATGAAATGAACACATTTTTCTCCAAAACTATAACAGATGCAAGCTTGTCCTGTTTGGTGGAGATGATATTTAATAAAATAAGTAGAAATCCACTAAAAGTTTTGTTTGGTTATCTTGCAATCCCGAGATAATCGTCTCCATGCTCCAAATCCATTTTAAAGCCATTTTTAAGGCATTTCGCGCATACATGAAATGAACACATTTTTCTCCAAAACTATAACAGATGCAAGCTTGTCCTGTTTGGTGGAGATGATATTTAATAAAATAAGTAGAAATCCACTAAAAGTTTTGTTTGGTTATCTTGCAATCCCGAGATAATCGTCTCCATGCTCCAAATCCATTTTAAAGCCATTTTTAAGGCATTTCGCGCATACATGAAATGAACACATTTTTCTCCAAAACTATAACAGATGCAAGCTTGTCCTGTTTGGTGGAGATGATATTTAATAAAATAAGTAGAAATCCACTAAAAGTTTTGTTTGGTTATCTTGCAATCCCGAGATAATCGTCTCCATGCTCCAAATCCATTTTAAAGCCATTTTTAAGGCATTTCGCGCATACATGAAATGAACACATTTTTCTCCAAAACTATAACAGATGCAAGCTTGTCCTGTTTGGTGGAGATGATATTTAATAAAATAAGTAGAAATCCACTAAAAGTTTTGTTTGGTTATCTTGCAATCCCGAGATAATCGTCTCCATGCTCCAAATCCATTTTAAAGCCATTTTTAAGGCATTTCGCGCATACATGAAATGAACACATTTTTCTCCAAAACTATAACAGATGCAAGCTTGTCCTGTTTGGTGGAGATGATATTTAATAAAATAAGTAGAAATCCACTAAAAGTTTTGTTTGGTTATCTTGCAATCCCGAGATAATCGTCTCCATGCTCCAAATCCATTTTAAAGCCATTTTTAAGGCATTTCGCGCATACATGAAATGAACACATTTTTCTCCAAAACTATAACAGATGCAAGCTTGTCCTGTTTGGTGGAGATGATATTTAATAAAATAAGTAGAAATCCACTAAAAGTTTTGTTTGGTTATCTTGCAATCCCGAGATAATCGTCTCCATGCTCCAAATCCATTTTAAAGCCATTTTTAAGGCATTTCGCGCATACATGAAATGAACACATTTTTCTCCAAAACTATAACAGATGCAAGCTTGTCCTGTTTGGTGGAGATGATATTTAATAAAATAAGTAGAAATCCACTAAAAGTTTTGTTTGGTTATCTTGCAATCCCGAGATAATCGTCTCCATGCTCCAAATCCATTTTAAAGCCATTTTTAAGGCATTTCGCGCATACATGAAATGAACACATTTTTCTCCAAAACTATAACAGATGCAAGCTTGTCCTGTTTGGTGGAGATGATATTTAATAAAATAAGTAGAAATCCACTAAAAGTTTTGTTTGGTTATCTTGCAATCCCGAGATAATCGTCTCCATGCTCCAAATCCATTTTAAAGCCATTTTTAAGGCATTTCGCGCATACATGAAATGAACACATTTTTCTCCAAAACTATAACAGATGCAAGCTTGTCCTGTTTGGTGGAGATGATATTTAATAAAATAAGTAGAAATCCACTAAAAGTTTTGTTTGGTTATCTTGCAATCCCGAGATAATCGTCTCCATGCTCCAAATCCATTTTAAAGCCATTTTTAAGGCATTTCGCGCATACATGAAATGAACACATTTTTCTCCAAAACTATAACAGATGCAAGCTTGTCCTGTTTGGTGGAGATGATATTTAATAAAATAAGTAGAAATCCACTAAAAGTTTTGTTTGGTTATCTTGCAATCCCGAGATAATCGTCTCCATGCTCCAAATCCATTTTAAAGCCATTTTTAAGGCATTTCGCGCATACATGAAATGAACACATTTTTCTCCAAAACTATAACAGATGCAAGCTTGTCCTGTTTGGTGGAGATGATATTTAATAAAATAAGTAGAAATCCACTAAAAGTTTTGTTTGGTTATCTTGCAATCCCGAGATAATCGTCTCCATGCTCCAAATCCATTTTAAAGCCATTTTTAAGGCATTTCGCGCATACATGAAATGAACACATTTTTCTCCAAAACTATAACAGATGCAAGCTTGTCCTGTTTGGTGGAGATGATATTTAATAAAATAAGTAGAAATCCACTAAAAGTTTTGTTTGGTTATCTTGCAATCCCGAGATAATCGTCTCCATGCTCCAAATCCATTTTAAAGCCATTTTTAAGGCATTTCGCGCATACATGAAATGAACACATTTTTCTCCAAAACTATAACAGATGCAAGCTTGTCCTGTTTGGTGGAGATGATATTTAATAAAATAAGTAGAAATCCACTAAAAGTTTTGTTTGGTTATATTGCAATCCCGAGATAATCGTCTCCATGCTCCAAATCCATTTTAAAGCCATTTTTAAGGCATTACGCGCATACATGAAATGAACACATTTTTCTCCAAAACTATAACAGATGCAAGCTTGTCCTGTTTGGTGGAGATGATATTTAATAAAATAAGTAGAAATCCACTAAAAGTTTTGTTTGGTTATCTTGCAATCCCGAGATAATCGTCTCCATGCTCCAAATCCATTTTAAAGCCATTTTTAAGGCATTTCGCGCATACATGAAATGAACACATTTTTCTCCAAAACTATAACAGATGCAAGCTTGTCCTGTTTGGTGGAGATGATATTTAATAAAATAAGTAGAAATCCACTAAAAGTTTTGTTTGGTTATCTTGCAATCCCGAGATAATCGTCTCCATGCTCCAAATCCATTTTAAAGCCATTTTTAAGGCATTTCGCGCATACATGAAATGAACACATTTTTCTCCAAAACTATAACAGATGCAAGCTTGTCCTGTTTGGTGGAGATGATATTTAATAAAATAAGTAGAAATCCACTAAAAGTTTTGTTTGGTTATCTTGCAATCCCGAGATAATCGTCTCCATGCTCCAAATCCATTTTAAAGCCATTTTTAAGGCATTTCGCGCATACATGAAATGAACACATTTTTCTCCAAAACTATAACAGATGCAAGCTTGTCCTGTTTGGTGGAGATGATATTTAATAAAATAAGTAGAAATCCACTAAAAGTTTTGTTTGGTTATCTTGCAATCCCGAGATAATCGTCTCCATGCTCCAAATCCATTTTAAAGCCATTTTTAAGGCATTTCGCGCATACATGAAATGAACACATTTTTCTCCAAAACTATAACAGATGCAAGCTTGTCCTGTTTGGTGGAGATGATATTTAATAAAATAAGTAGAAATCCACTAAAAGTTTTGTTTGGTTATCTTGCAATCCCGAGATAATCGTCTCCATGCTCCAAATCCATTTTAAAGCCATTTTTAAGGCATTTCGCGCATACATGAAATGAACACATTTTTCTCCAAAACTATAACAGATGCAAGCTTGTCCTGTTTGGTGGAGATGATATTTAATAAAATAAGTAGAAATCCACTAAAAGTTTTGTTTGGTTATCTTGCAATCCCGAGATAATCGTCTCCATGCTCCAAATCCATTTTAAAGCCATTTTTAAGGCATTTCGCGCATACATGAAATGAACACATTTTTCTCCAAAACTATAACAGATGCAAGCTTGTCCTGTTTGGTGGAGATGATATTTAATAAAATAAGTAGAAATCCACTAAAAGTTTTGTTTGGTTATCTTGCAATCCCGAGATAATCGTCTCCATGCTCCAAATCCATTTTAAAGCCATTTTTAAGGCATTTCGCGCATACATGAAATGAACACATTTTTCTCCAAAACTATAACAGATGCAAGCTTGTCCTGTTTGGTGGAGATGATATTTAATAAAATAAGTAGAAATCCACTAAAAGTTTTGTTTGGTTATCTTGCAATCCCGAGATAATCGTCTCCATGCTCCAAATCCATTTTAAAGCCATTTTTAAGGCATTTCGCGCATACATGAAATGAACACATTTTTCTCCAAAACTATAACAGATGCAAGCTTGTCCTGTTTGGTGGAGATGATATTTAATAAAATAAGTAGAAATCCACTAAAAGTTTTGTTTGGTTATCTTGCAATCCCGAGATAATCGTCTCCATGCTCCAAATCCATTTTAAAGCCATTTTTAAGGCATTTCGCGCATACATGAAATGAACACATTTTTCTCCAAAACTATAACAGATGCAAGCTTGTCCTGTTTGGTGGAGATGATATTTAATAAAATAAGTAGAAATCCACTAAAAGTTTTGTTTGGTTATCTTGCAATCCCGAGATAATCGTCTCCATGCTCCAAATCCATTTTAAAGCCATTTTTAAGGCATTTCGCGCATACATGAAATGAACACATTTTTCTCCAAAACTATAACAGATGCAAGCTTGTCCTGTTTGGTGGAGATGATATTTAATAAAATAAGTAGAAATCCACTAAAAGTTTTGTTTGGTTATCTTGCAATCCCGAGATAATCGTCTCCATGCTCCAAATCCATTTTAAAGCCATTTTTAAGGCATTTCGCGCATACATGAAATGAACACATTTTTCTCCAAAACTATAACAGATGCAAGCTTGTCCTGTTTGGTGGAGATGATATTTAATAAAATAAGTAGAAATCCACTAAAAGTTTTGTTTGGTTATCTTGCAATCCCGAGATAATCGTCTCCATGCTCCAAATCCATTTTAAAGCCATTTTTAAGGCATTTCGCGCATACATGAAATGAACACATTTTTCTCCAAAACTATAACAGATGCAAGCTTGTCCTGTTTGGTGGAGATGATATTTAATAAAATAAGTAGAAATCCACTAAAAGTTTTGTTTGGTTATCTTGCAATCCCGAGATAATCGTCTCCATGCTCCAAATCCATTTTAAAGCCATTTTTAAGGCATTTCGCGCATACATGAAATGAACACATTTTTCTCCAAAACTATAACAGATGCAAGCTTGTCCTGTTTGGTGGAGATGATATTTAATAAAATAAGTAGAAATCCACTAAAAGTTTTGTTTGGTTATCTTGCAATCCCGAGATAATCGTCTCCATGCTCCAAATCCATTTTAAAGCCATTTTTAAGGCATTTCGCGCATACATGAAATGAACACATTTTTCTCCAAAACTATAACAGATGCAAGCTTGTCCTGTTTGGTGGAGATGATATTTAATAAAATAAGTAGAAATCCACTAAAAGTTTTGTTTGGTTATCTTGCAATCCCGAGATAATCGTCTCCATGCTCCAAATCCATTTTAAAGCCATTTTTAAGGCATTTCGCGCATACATGAAATGAACACATTTTTCTCCAAAACTATAACAGATGCAAGCTTGTCCTGTTTGGTGGAGATGATATTTAATAAAATAAGTAGAAATCCACTAAAAGTTTTGTTTGGTTATCTTGCAATCCCGAGATAATCGTCTCCATGCTCCAAATCCATTTTAAAGCCATTTTTAAGGCATTTCGCGCATACATGAAATGAACACATTTTTCTCCAAAACTATAACAGATGCAAGCTTGTCCTGTTTGGTGGAGATGATATTTAATAAAATAAGTAGAAATCCACTAAAAGTTTTGTTTGGTTATCTTGCAATCCCGAGATAATCGTCTCCATGCTCCAAATCCATTTTAAAGCCATTTTTAAGGCATTTCGCGCATACATGAAATGAACACATTTTTCTCCAAAACTATAACAGATGCAAGCTTGTCCTGTTTGGTGGAGATGATATTTAATAAAATAAGTAGAAATCCACTAAAAGTTTTGTTTGGTTATCTTGCAATCCCGAGATAATCGTCTCCATGCTCCAAATCCATTTTAAAGCCATTTTTAAGGCATTTCGCGCATACATGAAATGAACACATTTTTCTCCAAAACTATAACAGATGCAAGCTTGTCCTGTTTGGTGGAGATGATATTTAATAAAATAAGTAGAAATCCACTAAAAGTTTTGTTTGGTTATCTTGCAATCCCGAGATAATCGTCTCCATGCTCCAAATCCATTTTAAAGCCATTTTTAAGGCATTTCGCGCATACATGAAATGAACACATTTTTCTCCAAAACTATAACAGATGCAAGCTTGTCCTGTTTGGTGGAGATGATATTTAATAAAATAAGTAGAAATCCACTAAAAGTTTTGTTTGGTTATCTTGCAATCCCGAGATAATCGTCTCCATGCTCCAAATCCATTTTAAAGCCATTTTTAAGGCATTTCGCGCATACATGAAATGAACACATTTTTCTCCAAAACTATAACAGATGCAAGCTTGTCCTGTTTGGTGGAGATGATATTTAATAAAATAAGTAGAAATCCACTAAAAGTTTTGTTTGGTTATCTTGCAATCCCGAGATAATCGTCTCCATGCTCCAAATCCATTTTAAAGCCATTTTTAAGGCATTTCGCGCATACATGAAATGAACACATTTTTCTCCAAAACTATAACAGATGCAAGCTTGTCCTGTTTGGTGGAGATGATATTTAATAAAATAAGTAGAAATCCACTAAAAGTTTTGTTTGGTTATCTTGCAATCCCGAGATAATCGTCTCCATGCTCCAAATCCATTTTAAAGCCATTTTTAAGGCATTTCGCGCATACATGAAATGAACACATTTTTCTCCAAAACTATAACAGATGCAAGCTTGTCCTGTTTGGTGGAGATGATATTTAATAAAATAAGTAGAAATCCACTAAAAGTTTTGTTTGGTTATCTTGCAATCCCGAGATAATCGTCTCCATGCTCCAAATCCATTTTAAAGCCATTTTTAAGGCATTTCGCGCATACATGAAATGAACACATTTTTCTCCAAAACTATAACAGATGCAAGCTTGTCCTGTTTGGTGGAGATGATATTTAATAAAATAAGTAGAAATCCACTAAAAGTTTTGTTTGGTTATCTTGCAATCCCGAGATAATCGTCTCCATGCTCCAAATCCATTTTAAAGCCATTTTTAAGGCATTTCGCGCATACATGAAATGAACACATTTTTCTCCAAAACTATAACAGATGCAAGCTTGTCCTGTTTGGTGGAGATGATATTTAATAAAATAAGTAGAAATCCACTAAAAGTTTTGTTTGGTTATCTTGCAATCCCGAGATAATCGTCTCCATGCTCCAAATCCATTTTAAAGCCATTTTTAAGGCATTTCGCGCATACATGAAATGAACACATTTTTCTCCAAAACTATAACAGATGCAAGCTTGTCCTGTTTGGTGGAGATGATATTTAATAAAATAAGTAGAAATCCACTAAAAGTTTTGTTTGGTTATCTTGCAATCCCGAGATAATCGTCTCCATGCTCCAAATCCATTTTAAAGCCATTTTTAAGGCATTTCGCGCATACATGAAATGAACACATTTTTCTCCAAAACTATAACAGATGCAAGCTTGTCCTGTTTGGTGGAGATGATATTTAATAAAATAAGTAGAAATCCACTAAAAGTTTTGTTTGGTTATCTTGCAATCCCGAGATAATCGTCTCCATGCTCCAAATCCATTTTAAAGCCATTTTTAAGGCATTTCGCGCATACATGAAATGAACACATTTTTCTCCAAAACTATAACAGATGCAAGCTTGTCCTGTTTGGTGGAGATGATATTTAATAAAATAAGTAGAAATCCACTAAAAGTTTTGTTTGGTTATCTTGCAATCCCGAGATAATCGTCTCCATGCTCCAAATCCATTTTAAAGCCATTTTTAAGGCATTTCGCGCATACATGAAATGAACACATTTTTCTCCAAAACTATAACAGATGCAAGCTTGTCCTGTTTGGTGGAGATGATATTTAATAAAATAAGTAGAAATCCACTAAAAGTTTTGTTTGGTTATCTTGCAATCCCGAGATAATCGTCTCCATGCTCCAAATCCATTTTAAAGCCATTTTTAAGGCATTTCGCGCATACATGAAATGAACACATTTTTCTCCAAAACTATAACAGATGCAAGCTTGTCCTGTTTGGTGGAGATGATATTTAATAAAATAAGTAGAAATCCACTAAAAGTTTTGTTTGGTTATCTTGCAATCCCGAGATAATCGTCTCCATGCTCCAAATCCATTTTAAAGCCATTTTTAAGGCATTTCGCGCATACATGAAATGAACACATTTTTCTCCAAAACTATAACAGATGCAAGCTTGTCCTGTTTGGTGGAGATGATATTTAATAAAATAAGTAGAAATCCACTAAAAGTTTTGTTTGGTTATCTTGCAATCCCGAGATAATCGTCTCCATGCTCCAAATCCATTTTAAAGCCATTTTTAAGGCATTTCGCGCATACATGAAATGAACACATTTTTCTCCAAAACTATAACAGATGCAAGCTTGTCCTGTTTGGTGGAGATGATATTTAATAAAATAAGTAGAAATCCACTAAAAGTTTTGTTTGGTTATCTTGCAATCCCGAGATAATCGTCTCCATGCTCCAAATCCATTTTAAAGCCATTTTTAAGGCATTTCGCGCATACATGAAATGAACACATTTTTCTCCAAAACTATAACAGATGCAAGCTTGTCCTGTTTGGTGGAGATGATATTTAATAAAATAAGTAGAAATCCACTAAAAGTTTTGTTTGGTTATCTTGCAATCCCGAGATAATCGTCTCCATGCTCCAAATCCATTTTAAAGCCATTTTTAAGGCATTTCGCGCATACATGAAATGAACACATTTTTCTCCAAAACTATAACAGATGCAAGCTTGTCCTGTTTGGTGGAGATGATATTTAATAAAATAAGTAGAAATCCACTAAAAGTTTTGTTTGGTTATCTTGCAATCCCGAGATAATCGTCTCCATGCTCCAAATCCATTTTAAAGCCATTTTTAAGGCATTTCGCGCATACATGAAATGAACACATTTTTCTCCAAAACTATAACAGATGCAAGCTTGTCCTGTTTGGTGGAGATGATATTTAATAAAATAAGTAGAAATCCACTAAAAGTTTTGTTTGGTTATCTTGCAATCCCGAGATAATCGTCTCCATGCTCCAAATCCATTTTAAAGCCATTTTTAAGGCATTTCGCGCATACATGAAATGAACACATTTTTCTCCAAAACTATAACAGATGCAAGCTTGTCCTGTTTGGTGGAGATGATATTTAATAAAATAAGTAGAAATCCACTAAAAGTTTTGTTTGGTTATCTTGCAATCCCGAGATAATCGTCTCCATGCTCCAAATCCATTTTAAAGCCATTTTTAAGGCATTTCGCGCATACATGAAATGAACACATTTTTCTCCAAAACTATAACAGATGCAAGCTTGTCCTGTTTGGTGGAGATGATATTTAATAAAATAAGTAGAAATCCACTAAAAGTTTTGTTTGGTTATCTTGCAATCCCGAGATAATCGTCTCCATGCTCCAAATCCATTTTAAAGCCATTTTTAAGGCATTTCGCGCATACATGAAATGAACACATTTTTCTCCAAAACTATAACAGATGCAAGCTTGTCCTGTTTGGTGGAGATGATATTTAATAAAATAAGTAGAAATCCACTAAAAGTTTTGTTTGGTTATCTTGCAATCCCGAGATAATCGTCTCCATGCTCCAAATCCATTTTAAAGCCATTTTTAAGGCATTTCGCGCATACATGAAATGAACACATTTTTCTCCAAAACTATAACAGATGCAAGCTTGTCCTGTTTGGTGGAGATGATATTTAATAAAATAAGTAGAAATCCACTAAAAGTTTTGTTTGGTTATCTTGCAATCCCGAGATAATCGTCTCCATGCTCCAAATCCATTTTAAAGCCATTTTTAAGGCATTTCGCGCATACATGAAATGAACACATTTTTCTCCAAAACTATAACAGATGCAAGCTTGTCCTGTTTGGTGGAGATGATATTTAATAAAATAAGTAGAAATCCACTAAAAGTTTTGTTTGGTTATCTTGCAATCCCGAGATAATCGTCTCCATGCTCCAAATCCATTTTAAAGCCATTTTTAAGGCATTTCGCGCATACATGAAATGAACACATTTTTCTCCAAAACTATAACAGATGCAAGCTTGTCCTGTTTGGTGGAGATGATATTTAATAAAATAAGTAGAAATCCACTAAAAGTTTTGTTTGGTTATCTTGCAATCCCGAGATAATCGTCTCCATGCTCCAAATCCATTTTAAAGCCATTTTTAAGGCATTTCGCGCATACATGAAATGAACACATTTTTCTCCAAAACTATAACAGATGCAAGCTTGTCCTGTTTGGTGGAGATGATATTTAATAAAATAAGTAGAAATCCACTAAAAGTTTTGTTTGGTTATCTTGCAATCCCGAGATAATCGTCTCCATGCTCCAAATCCATTTTAAAGCCATTTTTAAGGCATTTCGCGCATACATGAAATGAACACATTTTTCTCCAAAACTATAACAGATGCAAGCTTGTCCTGTTTGGTGGAGATGATATTTAATAAAATAAGTAGAAATCCACTAAAAGTTTTGTTTGGTTATCTTGCAATCCCGAGATAATCGTCTCCATGCTCCAAATCCATTTTAAAGCCATTTTTAAGGCATTTCGCGCATACATGAAATGAACACATTTTTCTCCAAAACTATAACAGATGCAAGCTTGTCCTGTTTGGTGGAGATGATATTTAATAAAATAAGTAGAAATCCACTAAAAGTTTTGTTTGGTTATCTTGCAATCCCGAGATAATCGTCTCCATGCTCCAAATCCATTTTAAAGCCATTTTTAAGGCATTTCGCGCATACATGAAATGAACACATTTTTCTCCAAAACTATAACAGATGCAAGCTTGTCCTGTTTGGTGGAGATGATATTTAATAAAATAAGTAGAAATCCACTAAAAGTTTTGTTTGGTTATCTTGCAATCCCGAGATAATCGTCTCCATGCTCCAAATCCATTTTAAAGCCATTTTTAAGGCATTTCGCGCATACATGAAATGAACACATTTTTCTCCAAAACTATAACAGATGCAAGCTTGTCCTGTTTGGTGGAGATGATATTTAATAAAATAAGTAGAAATCCACTAAAAGTTTTGTTTGGTTATCTTGCAATCCCGAGATAATCGTCTCCATGCTCCAAATCCATTTTAAAGCCATTTTTAAGGCATTTCGCGCATACATGAAATGAACACATTTTTCTCCAAAACTATAACAGATGCAAGCTTGTCCTGTTTGGTGGAGATGATATTTAATAAAATAAGTAGAAATCCACTAAAAGTTTTGTTTGGTTATCTTGCAATCCCGAGATAATCGTCTCCATGCTCCAAATCCATTTTAAAGCCATTTTTAAGGCATTTCGCGCATACATGAAATGAACACATTTTTCTCCAAAACTATAACAGATGCAAGCTTGTCCTGTTTGGTGGAGATGATATTTAATAAAATAAGTAGAAATCCACTAAAAGTTTTGTTTGGTTATCTTGCAATCCCGAGATAATCGTCTCCATGCTCCAAATCCATTTTAAAGCCATTTTTAAGGCATTTCGCGCATACATGAAATGAACACATTTTTCTCCAAAACTATAACAGATGCAAGCTTGTCCTGTTTGGTGGAGATGATATTTAATAAAATAAGTAGAAATCCACTAAAAGTTTTGTTTGGTTATCTTGCAATCCCGAGATAATCGTCTCCATGCTCCAAATCCATTTTAAAGCCATTTTTAAGGCATTTCGCGCATACATGAAATGAACACATTTTTCTCCAAAACTATAACAGATGCAAGCTTGTCCTGTTTGGTGGAGATGATATTTAATAAAATAAGTAGAAATCCACTAAAAGTTTTGTTTGGTTATCTTGCAATCCCGAGATAATCGTCTCCATGCTCCAAATCCATTTTAAAGCCATTTTTAAGGCATTTCGCGCATACATGAAATGAACACATTTTTCTCCAAAACTATAACAGATGCAAGCTTGTCCTGTTTGGTGGAGATGATATTTAATAAAATAAGTAGAAATCCACTAAAAGTTTTGTTTGGTTATCTTGCAATCCCGAGATAATCGTCTCCATGCTCCAAATCCATTTTAAAGCCATTTTTAAGGCATTTCGCGCATACATGAAATGAACACATTTTTCTCCAAAACTATAACAGATGCAAGCTTGTCCTGTTTGGTGGAGATGATATTTAATAAAATAAGTAGAAATCCACTAAAAGTTTTGTTTGGTTATCTTGCAATCCCGAGATAATCGTCTCCATGCTCCAAATCCATTTTAAAGCCATTTTTAAGGCATTTCGCGCATACATGAAATGAACACATTTTTCTCCAAAACTATAACAGATGCAAGCTTGTCCTGTTTGGTGGAGATGATATTTAATAAAATAAGTAGAAATCCACTAAAAGTTTTGTTTGGTTATCTTGCAATCCCGAGATAATCGTCTCCATGCTCCAAATCCATTTTAAAGCCATTTTTAAGGCATTTCGCGCATACATGAAATGAACACATTTTTCTCCAAAACTATAACAGATGCAAGCTTGTCCTGTTTGGTGGAGATGATATTTAATAAAATAAGTAGAAATCCACTAAAAGTTTTGTTTGGTTATCTTGCAATCCCGAGATAATCGTCTCCATGCTCCAAATCCATTTTAAAGCCATTTTTAAGGCATTTCGCGCATACATGAAATGAACACATTTTTCTCCAAAACTATAACAGATGCAAGCTTGTCCTGTTTGGTGGAGATGATATTTAATAAAATAAGTAGAAATCCACTAAAAGTTTTGTTTGGTTATCTTGCAATCCCGAGATAATCGTCTCCATGCTCCAAATCCATTTTAAAGCCATTTTTAAGGCATTTCGCGCATACATGAAATGAACACATTTTTCTCCAAAACTATAACAGATGCAAGCTTGTCCTGTTTGGTGGAGATGATATTTAATAAAATAAGTAGAAATCCACTAAAAGTTTTGTTTGGTTATCTTGCAATCCCGAGATAATCGTCTCCATGCTCCAAATCCATTTTAAAGCCATTTTTAAGGCATTTCGCGCATACATGAAATGAACACATTTTTCTCCAAAACTATAACAGATGCAAGCTTGTCCTGTTTGGTGGAGATGATATTTAATAAAATAAGTAGAAATCCACTAAAAGTTTTGTTTGGTTATCTTGCAATCCCGAGATAATCGTCTCCATGCTCCAAATCCATTTTAAAGCCATTTTTAAGGCATTTCGCGCATACATGAAATGAACACATTTTTCTCCAAAACTATAACAGATGCAAGCTTGTCCTGTTTGGTGGAGATGATATTTAATAAAATAAGTAGAAATCCACTAAAAGTTTTGTTTGGTTATCTTGCAATCCCGAGATAATCGTCTCCATGCTCCAAATCCATTTTAAAGCCATTTTTAAGGCATTTCGCGCATACATGAAATGAACACATTTTTCTCCAAAACTATAACAGATGCAAGCTTGTCCTGTTTGGTGGAGATGATATTTAATAAAATAAGTAGAAATCCACTAAAAGTTTTGTTTGGTTATCTTGCAATCCCGAGATAATCGTCTCCATGCTCCAAATCCATTTTAAAGCCATTTTTAAGGCATTTCGCGCATACATGAAATGAACACATTTTTCTCCAAAACTATAACAGATGCAAGCTTGTCCTGTTTGGTGGAGATGATATTTAATAAAATAAGTAGAAATCCACTAAAAGTTTTGTTTGGTTATCTTGCAATCCCGAGATAATCGTCTCCATGCTCCAAATCCATTTTAAAGCCATTTTTAAGGCATTTCGCGCATACATGAAATGAACACATTTTTCTCCAAAACTATAACAGATGCAAGCTTGTCCTGTTTGGTGGAGATGATATTTAATAAAATAAGTAGAAATCCACTAAAAGTTTTGTTTGGTTATCTTGCAATCCCGAGATAATCGTCTCCATGCTCCAAATCCATTTTAAAGCCATTTTTAAGGCATTTCGCGCATACATGAAATGAACACATTTTTCTCCAAAACTATAACAGATGCAAGCTTGTCCTGTTTGGTGGAGATGATATTTAATAAAATAAGTAGAAATCCACTAAAAGTTTTGTTTGGTTATCTTGCAATCCCGAGATAATCGTCTCCATGCTCCAAATCCATTTTAAAGCCATTTTTAAGGCATTTCGCGCATACATGAAATGAACACATTTTTCTCCAAAACTATAACAGATGCAAGCTTGTCCTGTTTGGTGGAGATGATATTTAATAAAATAAGTAGAAATCCACTAAAAGTTTTGTTTGGTTATCTTGCAATCCCGAGATAATCGTCTCCATGCTCCAAATCCATTTTAAAGCCATTTTTAAGGCATTTCGCGCATACATGAAATGAACACATTTTTCTCCAAAACTATAACAGATGCAAGCTTGTCCTGTTTGGTGGAGATGATATTTAATAAAATAAGTAGAAATCCACTAAAAGTTTTGTTTGGTTATCTTGCAATCCCGAGATAATCGTCTCCATGCTCCAAATCCATTTTAAAGCCATTTTTAAGGCATTTCGCGCATACATGAAATGAACACATTTTTCTCCAAAACTATAACAGATGCAAGCTTGTCCTGTTTGGTGGAGATGATATTTAATAAAATAAGTAGAAATCCACTAAAAGTTTTGTTTGGTTATCTTGCAATCCCGAGATAATCGTCTCCATGCTCCAAATCCATTTTAAAGCCATTTTTAAGGCATTTCGCGCATACATGAAATGAACACATTTTTCTCCAAAACTATAACAGATGCAAGCTTGTCCTGTTTGGTGGAGATGATATTTAATAAAATAAGTAGAAATCCACTAAAAGTTTTGTTTGGTTATCTTGCAATCCCGAGATAATCGTCTCCATGCTCCAAATCCATTTTAAAGCCATTTTTAAGGCATTTCGCGCATACATGAAATGAACACATTTTTCTCCAAAACTATAACAGATGCAAGCTTGTCCTGTTTGGTGGAGATGATATTTAATAAAATAAGTAGAAATCCACTAAAAGTTTTGTTTGGTTATCTTGCAATCCCGAGATAATCGTCTCCATGCTCCAAATCCATTTTAAAGCCATTTTTAAGGCATTTCGCGCATACATGAAATGAACACATTTTTCTCCAAAACTATAACAGATGCAAGCTTGTCCTGTTTGGTGGAGATGATATTTAATAAAATAAGTAGAAATCCACTAAAAGTTTTGTTTGGTTATCTTGCAATCCCGAGATAATCGTCTCCATGCTCCAAATCCATTTTAAAGCCATTTTTAAGGCATTTCGCGCATACATGAAATGAACACATTTTTCTCCAAAACTATAACAGATGCAAGCTTGTCCTGTTTGGTGGAGATGATATTTAATAAAATAAGTAGAAATCCACTAAAAGTTTTGTTTGGTTATCTTGCAATCCCGAGATAATCGTCTCCATGCTCCAAATCCATTTTAAAGCCATTTTTAAGGCATTTCGCGCATACATGAAATGAACACATTTTTCTCCAAAACTATAACAGATGCAAGCTTGTCCTGTTTGGTGGAGATGATATTTAATAAAATAAGTAGAAATCCACTAAAAGTTTTGTTTGGTTATCTTGCAATCCCGAGATAATCGTCTCCATGCTCCAAATCCATTTTAAAGCCATTTTTAAGGCATTTCGCGCATACATGAAATGAACACATTTTTCTCCAAAACTATAACAGATGCAAGCTTGTCCTGTTTGGTGGAGATGATATTTAATAAAATAAGTAGAAATCCACTAAAAGTTTTGTTTGGTTATCTTGCAATCCCGAGATAATCGTCTCCATGCTCCAAATCCATTTTAAAGCCATTTTTAAGGCATTTCGCGCATACATGAAATGAACACATTTTTCTCCAAAACTATAACAGATGCAAGCTTGTCCTGTTTGGTGGAGATGATATTTAATAAAATAAGTAGAAATCCACTAAAAGTTTTGTTTGGTTATCTTGCAATCCCGAGATAATCGTCTCCATGCTCCAAATCCATTTTAAAGCCATTTTTAAGGCATTTCGCGCATACATGAAATGAACACATTTTTCTCCAAAACTATAACAGATGCAAGCTTGTCCTGTTTGGTGGAGATGATATTTAATAAAATAAGTAGAAATCCACTAAAAGTTTTGTTTGGTTATCTTGCAATCCCGAGATAATCGTCTCCATGCTCCAAATCCATTTTAAAGCCATTTTTAAGGCATTTCGCGCATACATGAAATGAACACATTTTTCTCCAAAACTATAACAGATGCAAGCTTGTCCTGTTTGGTGGAGATGATATTTAATAAAATAAGTAGAAATCCACTAAAAGTTTTGTTTGGTTATCTTGCAATCCCGAGATAATCGTCTCCATGCTCCAAATCCATTTTAAAGCCATTTTTAAGGCATTTCGCGCATACATGAAATGAACACATTTTTCTCCAAAACTATAACAGATGCAAGCTTGTCCTGTTTGGTGGAGATGATATTTAATAAAATAAGTAGAAATCCACTAAAAGTTTTGTTTGGTTATCTTGCAATCCCGAGATAATCGTCTCCATGCTCCAAATCCATTTTAAAGCCATTTTTAAGGCATTTCGCGCATACATGAAATGAACACATTTTTCTCCAAAACTATAACAGATGCAAGCTTGTCCTGTTTGGTGGAGATGATATTTAATAAAATAAGTAGAAATCCACTAAAAGTTTTGTTTGGTTATCTTGCAATCCCGAGATAATCGTCTCCATGCTCCAAATCCATTTTAAAGCCATTTTTAAGGCATTTCGCGCATACATGAAATGAACACATTTTTCTCCAAAACTATAACAGATGCAAGCTTGTCCTGTTTGGTGGAGATGATATTTAATAAAATAAGTAGAAATCCACTAAAAGTTTTGTTTGGTTATCTTGCAATCCCGAGATAATCGTCTCCATGCTCCAAATCCATTTTAAAGCCATTTTTAAGGCATTTCGCGCATACATGAAATGAACACATTTTTCTCCAAAACTATAACAGATGCAAGCTTGTCCTGTTTGGTGGAGATGATATTTAATAAAATAAGTAGAAATCCACTAAAAGTTTTGTTTGGTTATCTTGCAATCCCGAGATAATCGTCTCCATGCTCCAAATCCATTTTAAAGCCATTTTTAAGGCATTTCGCGCATACATGAAATGAACACATTTTTCTCCAAAACTATAACAGATGCAAGCTTGTCCTGTTTGGTGGAGATGATATTTAATAAAATAAGTAGAAATCCACTAAAAGTTTTGTTTGGTTATCTTGCAATCCCGAGATAATCGTCTCCATGCTCCAAATCCATTTTAAAGCCATTTTTAAGGCATTTCGCGCATACATGAAATGAACACATTTTTCTCCAAAACTATAACAGATGCAAGCTTGTCCTGTTTGGTGGAGATGATATTTAATAAAATAAGTAGAAATCCACTAAAAGTTTTGTTTGGTTATCTTGCAATCCCGAGATAATCGTCTCCATGCTCCAAATCCATTTTAAAGCCATTTTTAAGGCATTTCGCGCATACATGAAATGAACACATTTTTCTCCAAAACTATAACAGATGCAAGCTTGTCCTGTTTGGTGGAGATGATATTTAATAAAATAAGTAGAAATCCACTAAAAGTTTTGTTTGGTTATCTTGCAATCCCGAGATAATCGTCTCCATGCTCCAAATCCATTTTAAAGCCATTTTTAAGGCATTTCGCGCATACATGAAATGAACACATTTTTCTCCAAAACTATAACTAGATGCAAGCTTGTCCTGTTTGGTGGAGATGATATTTAATAAAATAAGTAGAAATCCACTAAAAGTTTTGTTTGGTTATCTTGCAATCCCGAGATAATCGTCTCCATGCTCCAAATCCATTTTAAAGCCATTTTTAAGGCATTTCGCGCATACATGAAATGAACACATTTTTCTCCAAAACTATAACAGATGCAAGCTTGTCCTGTTTGGTGGAGATGATATTTAATAAAATAAGTAGAAATCCACTAAAAGTTTTGTTTGGTTATCTTGCAATCCCGAGATAATCGTCTCCATGCTCCAAATCCATTTTAAAGCCATTTTTAAGGCATTTCGCGCATACATGAAATGAACACATTTTTCTCCAAAACTATAACAGATGCAAGCTTGTCCTGTTTGGTGGAGATGATATTTAATAAAATAAGTAGAAATCCACTAAAAGTTTTGTTTGGTTATCTTGCAATCCCGAGATAATCGTCTCCATGCTCCAAATCCATTTTAAAGCCATTTTTAAGGCATTTCGCGCATACATGAAATGAACACATTTTTCTCCAAAACTATAACAGATGCAAGCTTGTCCTGTTTGGTGGAGATGATATTTAATAAAATAAGTAGAAATCCACTAAAAGTTTTGTTTGGTTATCTTGCAATCCCGAGATAATCGTCTCCATGCTCCAAATCCATTTTAAAGCCATTTTTAAGGCATTTCGCGCATACATGAAATGAACACATTTTTCTCCAAAACTATAACAGATGCAAGCTTGTCCTGTTTGGTGGAGATGATATTTAATAAAATAAGTAGAAATCCACTAAAAGTTTTGTTTGGTTATCTTGCAATCCCGAGATAATCGTCTCCATGCTCCAAATCCATTTTAAAGCCATTTTTAAGGCATTTCGCGCATACATGAAATGAACACATTTTTCTCCAAAACTATAACAGATGCAAGCTTGTCCTGTTTGGTGGAGATGATATTTAATAAAATAAGTAGAAATCCACTAAAAGTTTTGTTTGGTTATCTTGCAATCCCGAGATAATCGTCTCCATGCTCCAAATCCATTTTAAAGCCATTTTTAAGGCATTTCGCGCATACATGAAATGAACACATTTTTCTCCAAAACTATAACAGATGCAAGCTTGTCCTGTTTGGTGGAGATGATATTTAATAAAATAAGTAGAAATCCACTAAAAGTTTTGTTTGGTTATCTTGCAATCCCGAGATAATCGTCTCCATGCTCCAAATCCATTTTAAAGCCATTTTTAAGGCATTTCGCGCATACATGAAATGAACACATTTTTCTCCAAAACTATAACAGATGCAAGCTTGTCCTGTTTGGTGGAGATGATATTTAATAAAATAAGTAGAAATCCACTAAAAGTTTTGTTTGGTTATCTTGCAATCCCGAGATAATCGTCTCCATGCTCCAAATCCATTTTAAAGCCATTTTTAAGGCATTTCGCGCATACATGAAATGAACACATTTTTCTCCAAAACTATAACAGATGCAAGCTTGTCCTGTTTGGTGGAGATGATATTTAATAAAATAAGTAGAAATCCACTAAAAGTTTTGTTTGGTTATCTTGCAATCCCGAGATAATCGTCTCCATGCTCCAAATCCATTTTAAAGCCATTTTTAAGGCATTTCGCGCATACATGAAATGAACACATTTTTCTCCAAAACTATAACAGATGCAAGCTTGTCCTGTTTGGTGGAGATGATATTTAATAAAATAAGTAGAAATCCACTAAAAGTTTTGTTTGGTTATCTTGCAATCCCGAGATAATCGTCTCCATGCTCCAAATCCATTTTAAAGCCATTTTTAAGGCATTTCGCGCATACATGAAATGAACACATTTTTCTCCAAAACTATAACAGATGCAAGCTTGTCCTGTTTGGTGGAGATGATATTTAATAAAATAAGTAGAAATCCACTAAAAGTTTTGTTTGGTTATCTTGCAATCCCGAGATAATCGTCTCCATGCTCCAAATCCATTTTAAAGCCATTTTTAAGGCATTTCGCGCATACATGAAATGAACACATTTTTCTCCAAAACTATAACAGATGCAAGCTTGTCCTGTTTGGTGGAGATGATATTTAATAAAATAAGTAGAAATCCACTAAAAGTTTTGTTTGGTTATCTTGCAATCCCGAGATAATCGTCTCCATGCTCCAAATCCATTTTAAAGCCATTTTTAAGGCATTTCGCGCATACATGAAATGAACACATTTTTCTCCAAAACTATAACAGATGCAAGCTTGTCCTGTTTGGTGGAGATGATATTTAATAAAATAAGTAGAAATCCACTAAAAGTTTTGTTTGGTTATCTTGCAATCCCGAGATAATCGTCTCCATGCTCCAAATCCATTTTAAAGCCATTTTTAAGGCATTTCGCGCATACATGAAATGAACACATTTTTCTCCAAAACTATAACAGATGCAAGCTTGTCCTGTTTGGTGGAGATGATATTTAATAAAATAAGTAGAAATCCACTAAAAGTTTTGTTTGGTTATCTTGCAATCCCGAGATAATCGTCTCCATGCTCCAAATCCATTTTAAAGCCATTTTTAAGGCATTTCGCGCATACATGAAATGAACACATTTTTCTCCAAAACTATAACAGATGCAAGCTTGTCCTGTTTGGTGGAGATGATATTTAATAAAATAAGTAGAAATCCACTAAAAGTTTTGTTTGGTTATCTTGCAATCCCGAGATAATCGTCTCCATGCTCCAAATCCATTTTAAAGCCATTTTTAAGGCATTTCGCGCATACATGAAATGAACACATTTTTCTCCAAAACTATAACAGATGCAAGCTTGTCCTGTTTGGTGGAGATGATATTTAATAAAATAAGTAGAAATCCACTAAAAGTTTTGTTTGGTTATCTTGCAATCCCGAGATAATCGTCTCCATGCTCCAAATCCATTTTAAAGCCATTTTTAAGGCATTTCGCGCATACATGAAATGAACACATTTTTCTCCAAAACTATAACAGATGCAAGCTTGTCCTGTTTGGTGGAGATGATATTTAATAAAATAAGTAGAAATCCACTAAAAGTTTTGTTTGGTTATCTTGCAATCCCGAGATAATCGTCTCCATGCTCCAAATCCATTTTAAAGCCATTTTTAAGGCATTTCGCGCATACATGAAATGAACACATTTTTCTCCAAAACTATAACAGATGCAAGCTTGTCCTGTTTGGTGGAGATGATATTTAATAAAATAAGTAGAAATCCACTAAAAGTTTTGTTTGGTTATCTTGCAATCCCGAGATAATCGTCTCCATGCTCCAAATCCATTTTAAAGCCATTTTTAAGGCATTTCGCGCATACATGAAATGAACACATTTTTCTCCAAAACTATAACAGATGCAAGCTTGTCCTGTTTGGTGGAGATGATATTTAATAAAATAAGTAGAAATCCACTAAAAGTTTTGTTTGGTTATCTTGCAATCCCGAGATAATCGTCTCCATGCTCCAAATCCATTTTAAAGCCATTTTTAAGGCATTTCGCGCATACATGAAATGAACACATTTTTCTCCAAAACTATAACAGATGCAAGCTTGTCCTGTTTGGTGGAGATGATATTTAATAAAATAAGTAGAAATCCACTAAAAGTTTTGTTTGGTTATCTTGCAATCCCGAGATAATCGTCTCCATGCTCCAAATCCATTTTAAAGCCATTTTTAAGGCATTTCGCGCATACATGAAATGAACACATTTTTCTCCAAAACTATAACAGATGCAAGCTTGTCCTGTTTGGTGGAGATGATATTTAATAAAATAAGTAGAAATCCACTAAAAGTTTTGTTTGGTTATCTTGCAATCCCGAGATAATCGTCTCCATGCTCCAAATCCATTTTAAAGCCATTTTTAAGGCATTTCGCGCATACATGAAATGAACACATTTTTCTCCAAAACTATAACAGATGCAAGCTTGTCCTGTTTGGTGGAGATGATATTTAATAAAATAAGTAGAAATCCACTAAAAGTTTTGTTTGGTTATCTTGCAATCCCGAGATAATCGTCTCCATGCTCCAAATCCATTTTAAAGCCATTTTTAAGGCATTTCGCGCATACATGAAATGAACACATTTTTCTCCAAAACTATAACAGATGCAAGCTTGTCCTGTTTGGTGGAGATGATATTTAATAAAATAAGTAGAAATCCACTAAAAGTTTTGTTTGGTTATCTTGCAATCCCGAGATAATCGTCTCCATGCTCCAAATCCATTTTAAAGCCATTTTTAAGGCATTTCGCGCATACATGAAATGAACACATTTTTCTCCAAAACTATAACAGATGCAAGCTTGTCCTGTTTGGTGGAGATGATATTTAATAAAATAAGTAGAAATCCACTAAAAGTTTTGTTTGGTTATCTTGCAATCCCGAGATAATCGTCTCCATGCTCCAAATCCATTTTAAAGCCATTTTTAAGGCATTTCGCGCATACATGAAATGAACACATTTTTCTCCAAAACTATAACAGATGCAAGCTTGTCCTGTTTGGTGGAGATGATATTTAATAAAATAAGTAGAAATCCACTAAAAGTTTTGTTTGGTTATCTTGCAATCCCGAGATAATCGTCTCCATGCTCCAAATCCATTTTAAAGCCATTTTTAAGGCATTTCGCGCATACATGAAATGAACACATTTTTCTCCAAAACTATAACAGATGCAAGCTTGTCCTGTTTGGTGGAGATGATATTTAATAAAATAAGTAGAAATCCACTAAAAGTTTTGTTTGGTTATCTTGCAATCCCGAGATAATCGTCTCCATGCTCCAAATCCATTTTAAAGCCATTTTTAAGGCATTTCGCGCATACATGAAATGAACACATTTTTCTCCAAAACTATAACAGATGCAAGCTTGTCCTGTTTGGTGGAGATGATATTTAATAAAATAAGTAGAAATCCACTAAAAGTTTTGTTTGGTTATCTTGCAATCCCGAGATAATCGTCTCCATGCTCCAAATCCATTTTAAAGCCATTTTTAAGGCATTTCGCGCATACATGAAATGAACACATTTTTCTCCAAAACTATAACAGATGCAAGCTTGTCCTGTTTGGTGGAGATGATATTTAATAAAATAAGTAGAAATCCACTAAAAGTTTTGTTTGGTTATCTTGCAATCCCGAGATAATCGTCTCCATGCTCCAAATCCATTTTAAAGCCATTTTTAAGGCATTTCGCGCATACATGAAATGAACACATTTTTCTCCAAAACTATAACAGATGCAAGCTTGTCCTGTTTGGTGGAGATGATATTTAATAAAATAAGTAGAAATCCACTAAAAGTTTTGTTTGGTTATCTTGCAATCCCGAGATAATCGTCTCCATGCTCCAAATCCATTTTAAAGCCATTTTTAAGGCATTTCGCGCATACATGAAATGAACACATTTTTCTCCAAAACTATAACAGATGCAAGCTTGTCCTGTTTGGTGGAGATGATATTTAATAAAATAAGTAGAAATCCACTAAAAGTTTTGTTTGGTTATCTTGCAATCCCGAGATAATCGTCTCCATGCTCCAAATCCATTTTAAAGCCATTTTTAAGGCATTTCGCGCATACATGAAATGAACACATTTTTCTCCAAAACTATAACAGATGCAAGCTTGTCCTGTTTGGTGGAGATGATATTTAATAAAATAAGTAGAAATCCACTAAAAGTTTTGTTTGGTTATCTTGCAATCCCGAGATAATCGTCTCCATGCTCCAAATCCATTTTAAAGCCATTTTTAAGGCATTTCGCGCATACATGAAATGAACACATTTTTCTCCAAAACTATAACAGATGCAAGCTTGTCCTGTTTGGTGGAGATGATATTTAATAAAATAAGTAGAAATCCACTAAAAGTTTTGTTTGGTTATCTTGCAATCCCGAGATAATCGTCTCCATGCTCCAAATCCATTTTAAAGCCATTTTTAAGGCATTTCGCGCATACATGAAATGAACACATTTTTCTCCAAAACTATAACAGATGCAAGCTTGTCCTGTTTGGTGGAGATGATATTTAATAAAATAAGTAGAAATCCACTAAAAGTTTTGTTTGGTTATCTTGCAATCCCGAGATAATCGTCTCCATGCTCCAAATCCATTTTAAAGCCATTTTTAAGGCATTTCGCGCATACATGAAATGAACACATTTTTCTCCAAAACTATAACAGATGCAAGCTTGTCCTGTTTGGTGGAGATGATATTTAATAAAATAAGTAGAAATCCACTAAAAGTTTTGTTTGGTTATCTTGCAATCCCGAGATAATCGTCTCCATGCTCCAAATCCATTTTAAAGCCATTTTTAAGGCATTTCGCGCATACATGAAATGAACACATTTTTCTCCAAAACTATAACAGATGCAAGCTTGTCCTGTTTGGTGGAGATGATATTTAATAAAATAAGTAGAAATCCACTAAAAGTTTTGTTTGGTTATCTTGCAATCCCGAGATAATCGTCTCCATGCTCCAAATCCATTTTAAAGCCATTTTTAAGGCATTTCGCGCATACATGAAATGAACACATTTTTCTCCAAAACTATAACAGATGCAAGCTTGTCCTGTTTGGTGGAGATGATATTTAATAAAATAAGTAGAAATCCACTAAAAGTTTTGTTTGGTTATCTTGCAATCCCGAGATAATCGTCTCCATGCTCCAAATCCATTTTAAAGCCATTTTTAAGGCATTTCGCGCATACATGAAATGAACACATTTTTCTCCAAAACTATAACAGATGCAAGCTTGTCCTGTTTGGTGGAGATGATATTTAATAAAATAAGTAGAAATCCACTAAAAGTTTTGTTTGGTTATCTTGCAATCCCGAGATAATCGTCTCCATGCTCCAAATCCATTTTAAAGCCATTTTTAAGGCATTTCGCGCATACATGAAATGAACACATTTTTCTCCAAAACTATAACAGATGCAAGCTTGTCCTGTTTGGTGGAGATGATATTTAATAAAATAAGTAGAAATCCACTAAAAGTTTTGTTTGGTTATCTTGCAATCCCGAGATAATCGTCTCCATGCTCCAAATCCATTTTAAAGCCATTTTTAAGGCATTTCGCGCATACATGAAATGAACACATTTTTCTCCAAAACTATAACAGATGCAAGCTTGTCCTGTTTGGTGGAGATGATATTTAATAAAATAAGTAGAAATCCACTAAAAGTTTTGTTTGGTTATCTTGCAATCCCGAGATAATCGTCTCCATGCTCCAAATCCATTTTAAAGCCATTTTTAAGGCATTTCGCGCATACATGAAATGAACACATTTTTCTCCAAAACTATAACAGATGCAAGCTTGTCCTGTTTGGTGGAGATGATATTTAATAAAATAAGTAGAAATCCACTAAAAGTTTTGTTTGGTTATCTTGCAATCCCGAGATAATCGTCTCCATGCTCCAAATCCATTTTAAAGCCATTTTTAAGGCATTTCGCGCATACATGAAATGAACACATTTTTCTCCAAAACTATAACAGATGCAAGCTTGTCCTGTTTGGTGGAGATGATATTTAATAAAATAAGTAGAAATCCACTAAAAGTTTTGTTTGGTTATCTTGCAATCCCGAGATAATCGTCTCCATGCTCCAAATCCATTTTAAAGCCATTTTTAAGGCATTTCGCGCATACATGAAATGAACACATTTTTCTCCAAAACTATAACAGATGCAAGCTTGTCCTGTTTGGTGGAGATGATATTTAATAAAATAAGTAGAAATCCACTAAAAGTTTTGTTTGGTTATCTTGCAATCCCGAGATAATCGTCTCCATGCTCCAAATCCATTTTAAAGCCATTTTTAAGGCATTTCGCGCATACATGAAATGAACACATTTTTCTCCAAAACTATAACAGATGCAAGCTTGTCCTGTTTGGTGGAGATGATATTTAATAAAATAAGTAGAAATCCACTAAAAGTTTTGTTTGGTTATCTTGCAATCCCGAGATAATCGTCTCCATGCTCCAAATCCATTTTAAAGCCATTTTTAAGGCATTTCGCGCATACATGAAATGAACACATTTTTCTCCAAAACTATAACAGATGCAAGCTTGTCCTGTTTGGTGGAGATGATATTTAATAAAATAAGTAGAAATCCACTAAAAGTTTTGTTTGGTTATCTTGCAATCCCGAGATAATCGTCTCCATGCTCCAAATCCATTTTAAAGCCATTTTTAAGGCATTTCGCGCATACATGAAATGAACACATTTTTCTCCAAAACTATAACAGATGCAAGCTTGTCCTGTTTGGTGGAGATGATATTTAATAAAATAAGTAGAAATCCACTAAAAGTTTTGTTTGGTTATCTTGCAATCCCGAGATAATCGTCTCCATGCTCCAAATCCATTTTAAAGCCATTTTTAAGGCATTTCGCGCATACATGAAATGAACACATTTTTCTCCAAAACTATAACAGATGCAAGCTTGTCCTGTTTGGTGGAGATGATATTTAATAAAATAAGTAGAAATCCACTAAAAGTTTTGTTTGGTTATCTTGCAATCCCGAGATAATCGTCTCCATGCTCCAAATCCATTTTAAAGCCATTTTTAAGGCATTTCGCGCATACATGAAATGAACACATTTTTCTCCAAAACTATAACAGATGCAAGCTTGTCCTGTTTGGTGGAGATGATATTTAATAAAATAAGTAGAAATCCACTAAAAGTTTTGTTTGGTTATCTTGCAATCCCGAGATAATCGTCTCCATGCTCCAAATCCATTTTAAAGCCATTTTTAAGGCATTTCGCGCATACATGAAATGAACACATTTTTCTCCAAAACTATAACAGATGCAAGCTTGTCCTGTTTGGTGGAGATGATATTTAATAAAATAAGTAGAAATCCACTAAAAGTTTTGTTTGGTTATCTTGCAATCCCGAGATAATCGTCTCCATGCTCCAAATCCATTTTAAAGCCATTTTTAAGGCATTTCGCGCATACATGAAATGAACACATTTTTCTCCAAAACTATAACAGATGCAAGCTTGTCCTGTTTGGTGGAGATGATATTTAATAAAATAAGTAGAAATCCACTAAAAGTTTTGTTTGGTTATCTTGCAATCCCGAGATAATCGTCTCCATGCTCCAAATCCATTTTAAAGCCATTTTTAAGGCATTTCGCGCATACATGAAATGAACACATTTTTCTCCAAAACTATAACAGATGCAAGCTTGTCCTGTTTGGTGGAGATGATATTTAATAAAATAAGTAGAAATCCACTAAAAGTTTTGTTTGGTTATCTTGCAATCCCGAGATAATCGTCTCCATGCTCCAAATCCATTTTAAAGCCATTTTTAAGGCATTTCGCGCATACATGAAATGAACACATTTTTCTCCAAAACTATAACAGATGCAAGCTTGTCCTGTTTGGTGGAGATGATATTTAATAAAATAAGTAGAAATCCACTAAAAGTTTTGTTTGGTTATCTTGCAATCCCGAGATAATCGTCTCCATGCTCCAAATCCATTTTAAAGCCATTTTTAAGGCATTTCGCGCATACATGAAATGAACACATTTTTCTCCAAAACTATAACAGATGCAAGCTTGTCCTGTTTGGTGGAGATGATATTTAATAAAATAAGTAGAAATCCACTAAAAGTTTTGTTTGGTTATCTTGCAATCCCGAGATAATCGTCTCCATGCTCCAAATCCATTTTAAAGCCATTTTTAAGGCATTTCGCGCATACATGAAATGAACACATTTTTCTCCAAAACTATAACAGATGCAAGCTTGTCCTGTTTGGTGGAGATGATATTTAATAAAATAAGTAGAAATCCACTAAAAGTTTTGTTTGGTTATCTTGCAATCCCGAGATAATCGTCTCCATGCTCCAAATCCATTTTAAAGCCATTTTTAAGGCATTTCGCGCATACATGAAATGAACACATTTTTCTCCAAAACTATAACAGATGCAAGCTTGTCCTGTTTGGTGGAGATGATATTTAATAAAATAAGTAGAAATCCACTAAAAGTTTTGTTTGGTTATCTTGCAATCCCGAGATAATCGTCTCCATGCTCCAAATCCATTTTAAAGCCATTTTTAAGGCATTTCGCGCATACATGAAATGAACACATTTTTCTCCAAAACTATAACAGATGCAAGCTTGTCCTGTTTGGTGGAGATGATATTTAATAAAATAAGTAGAAATCCACTAAAAGTTTTGTTTGGTTATCTTGCAATCCCGAGATAATCGTCTCCATGCTCCAAATCCATTTTAAAGCCATTTTTAAGGCATTTCGCGCATACATGAAATGAACACATTTTTCTCCAAAACTATAACAGATGCAAGCTTGTCCTGTTTGGTGGAGATGATATTTAATAAAATAAGTAGAAATCCACTAAAAGTTTTGTTTGGTTATCTTGCAATCCCGAGATAATCGTCTCCATGCTCCAAATCCATTTTAAAGCCATTTTTAAGGCATTTCGCGCATACATGAAATGAACACATTTTTCTCCAAAACTATAACAGATGCAAGCTTGTCCTGTTTGGTGGAGATGATATTTAATAAAATAAGTAGAAATCCACTAAAAGTTTTGTTTGGTTATCTTGCAATCCCGAGATAATCGTCTCCATGCTCCAAATCCATTTTAAAGCCATTTTTAAGGCATTTCGCGCATACATGAAATGAACACATTTTTCTCCAAAACTATAACAGATGCAAGCTTGTCCTGTTTGGTGGAGATGATATTTAATAAAATAAGTAGAAATCCACTAAAAGTTTTGTTTGGTTATCTTGCAATCCCGAGATAATCGTCTCCATGCTCCAAATCCATTTTAAAGCCATTTTTAAGGCATTTCGCGCATACATGAAATGAACACATTTTTCTCCAAAACTATAACAGATGCAAGCTTGTCCTGTTTGGTGGAGATGATATTTAATAAAATAAGTAGAAATCCACTAAAAGTTTTGTTTGGTTATCTTGCAATCCCGAGATAATCGTCTCCATGCTCCAAATCCATTTTAAAGCCATTTTTAAGGCATTTCGCGCATACATGAAATGAACACATTTTTCTCCAAAACTATAACAGATGCAAGCTTGTCCTGTTTGGTGGAGATGATATTTAATAAAATAAGTAGAAATCCACTAAAAGTTTTGTTTGGTTATCTTGCAATCCCGAGATAATCGTCTCCATGCTCCAAATCCATTTTAAAGCCATTTTTAAGGCATTTCGCGCATACATGAAATGAACACATTTTTCTCCAAAACTATAACAGATGCAAGCTTGTCCTGTTTGGTGGAGATGATATTTAATAAAATAAGTAGAAATCCACTAAAAGTTTTGTTTGGTTATCTTGCAATCCCGAGATAATCGTCTCCATGCTCCAAATCCATTTTAAAGCCATTTTTAAGGCATTTCGCGCATACATGAAATGAACACATTTTTCTCCAAAACTATAACAGATGCAAGCTTGTCCTGTTTGGTGGAGATGATATTTAATAAAATAAGTAGAAATCCACTAAAAGTTTTGTTTGGTTATCTTGCAATCCCGAGATAATCGTCTCCATGCTCCAAATCCATTTTAAAGCCATTTTTAAGGCATTTCGCGCATACATGAAATGAACACATTTTTCTCCAAAACTATAACAGATGCAAGCTTGTCCTGTTTGGTGGAGATGATATTTAATAAAATAAGTAGAAATCCACTAAAAGTTTTGTTTGGTTATCTTGCAATCCCGAGATAATCGTCTCCATGCTCCAAATCCATTTTAAAGCCATTTTTAAGGCATTTCGCGCATACATGAAATGAACACATTTTTCTCCAAAACTATAACAGATGCAAGCTTGTCCTGTTTGGTGGAGATGATATTTAATAAAATAAGTAGAAATCCACTAAAAGTTTTGTTTGGTTATCTTGCAATCCCGAGATAATCGTCTCCATGCTCCAAATCCATTTTAAAGCCATTTTTAAGGCATTTCGCGCATACATGAAATGAACACATTTTTCTCCAAAACTATAACAGATGCAAGCTTGTCCTGTTTGGTGGAGATGATATTTAATAAAATAAGTAGAAATCCACTAAAAGTTTTGTTTGGTTATCTTGCAATCCCGAGATAATCGTCTCCATGCTCCAAATCCATTTTAAAGCCATTTTTAAGGCATTTCGCGCATACATGAAATGAACACATTTTTCTCCAAAACTATAACAGATGCAAGCTTGTCCTGTTTGGTGGAGATGATATTTAATAAAATAAGTAGAAATCCACTAAAAGTTTTGTTTGGTTATCTTGCAATCCCGAGATAATCGTCTCCATGCTCCAAATCCATTTTAAAGCCATTTTTAAGGCATTTCGCGCATACATGAAATGAACACATTTTTCTCCAAAACTATAACAGATGCAAGCTTGTCCTGTTTGGTGGAGATGATATTTAATAAAATAAGTAGAAATCCACTAAAAGTTTTGTTTGGTTATCTTGCAATCCCGAGATAATCGTCTCCATGCTCCAAATCCATTTTAAAGCCATTTTTAAGGCATTTCGCGCATACATGAAATGAACACATTTTTCTCCAAAACTATAACAGATGCAAGCTTGTCCTGTTTGGTGGAGATGATATTTAATAAAATAAGTAGAAATCCACTAAAAGTTTTGTTTGGTTATCTTGCAATCCCGAGATAATCGTCTCCATGCTCCAAATCCATTTTAAAGCCATTTTTAAGGCATTTCGCGCATACATGAAATGAACACATTTTTCTCCAAAACTATAACAGATGCAAGCTTGTCCTGTTTGGTGGAGATGATATTTAATAAAATAAGTAGAAATCCACTAAAAGTTTTGTTTGGTTATCTTGCAATCCCGAGATAATCGTCTCCATGCTCCAAATCCATTTTAAAGCCATTTTTAAGGCATTTCGCGCATACATGAAATGAACACATTTTTCTCCAAAACTATAACAGATGCAAGCTTGTCCTGTTTGGTGGAGATGATATTTAATAAAATAAGTAGAAATCCACTAAAAGTTTTGTTTGGTTATCTTGCAATCCCGAGATAATCGTCTCCATGCTCCAAATCCATTTTAAAGCCATTTTTAAGGCATTTCGCGCATACATGAAATGAACACATTTTTCTCCAAAACTATAACAGATGCAAGCTTGTCCTGTTTGGTGGAGATGATATTTAATAAAATAAGTAGAAATCCACTAAAAGTTTTGTTTGGTTATCTTGCAATCCCGAGATAATCGTCTCCATGCTCCAAATCCATTTTAAAGCCATTTTTAAGGCATTTCGCGCATACATGAAATGAACACATTTTTCTCCAAAACTATAACAGATGCAAGCTTGTCCTGTTTGGTGGAGATGATATTTAATAAAATAAGTAGAAATCCACTAAAAGTTTTGTTTGGTTATCTTGCAATCCCGAGATAATCGTCTCCATGCTCCAAATCCATTTTAAAGCCATTTTTAAGGCATTTCGCGCATACATGAAATGAACACATTTTTCTCCAAAACTATAACAGATGCAAGCTTGTCCTGTTTGGTGGAGATGATATTTAATAAAATAAGTAGAAATCCACTAAAAGTTTTGTTTGGTTATCTTGCAATCCCGAGATAATCGTCTCCATGCTCCAAATCCATTTTAAAGCCATTTTTAAGGCATTTCGCGCATACATGAAATGAACACATTTTTCTCCAAAACTATAACAGATGCAAGCTTGTCCTGTTTGGTGGAGATGATATTTAATAAAATAAGTAGAAATCCACTAAAAGTTTTGTTTGGTTATCTTGCAATCCCGAGATAATCGTCTCCATGCTCCAAATCCATTTTAAAGCCATTTTTAAGGCATTTCGCGCATACATGAAATGAACACATTTTTCTCCAAAACTATAACAGATGCAAGCTTGTCCTGTTTGGTGGAGATGATATTTAATAAAATAAGTAGAAATCCACTAAAAGTTTTGTTTGGTTATCTTGCAATCCCGAGATAATCGTCTCCATGCTCCAAATCCATTTTAAAGCCATTTTTAAGGCATTTCGCGCATACATGAAATGAACACATTTTTCTCCAAAACTATAACAGATGCAAGCTTGTCCTGTTTGGTGGAGATGATATTTAATAAAATAAGTAGAAATCCACTAAAAGTTTTGTTTGGTTATCTTGCAATCCCGAGATAATCGTCTCCATGCTCCAAATCCATTTTAAAGCCATTTTTAAGGCATTTCGCGCATACATGAAATGAACACATTTTTCTCCAAAACTATAACAGATGCAAGCTTGTCCTGTTTGGTGGAGATGATATTTAATAAAATAAGTAGAAATCCACTAAAAGTTTTGTTTGGTTATCTTGCAATCCCGAGATAATCGTCTCCATGCTCCAAATCCATTTTAAAGCCATTTTTAAGGCATTTCGCGCATACATGAAATGAACACATTTTTCTCCAAAACTATAACAGATGCAAGCTTGTCCTGTTTGGTGGAGATGATATTTAATAAAATAAGTAGAAATCCACTAAAAGTTTTGTTTGGTTATCTTGCAATCCCGAGATAATCGTCTCCATGCTCCAAATCCATTTTAAAGCCATTTTTAAGGCATTTCGCGCATACATGAAATGAACACATTTTTCTCCAAAACTATAACAGATGCAAGCTTGTCCTGTTTGGTGGAGATGATATTTAATAAAATAAGTAGAAATCCACTAAAAGTTTTGTTTGGTTATCTTGCAATCCCGAGATAATCGTCTCCATGCTCCAAATCCATTTTAAAGCCATTTTTAAGGCATTTCGCGCATACATGAAATGAACACATTTTTCTCCAAAACTATAACAGATGCAAGCTTGTCCTGTTTGGTGGAGATGATATTTAATAAAATAAGTAGAAATCCACTAAAAGTTTTGTTTGGTTATCTTGCAATCCCGAGATAATCGTCTCCATGCTCCAAATCCATTTTAAAGCCATTTTTAAGGCATTTCGCGCATACATGAAATGAACACATTTTTCTCCAAAACTATAACAGATGCAAGCTTGTCCTGTTTGGTGGAGATGATATTTAATAAAATAAGTAGAAATCCACTAAAAGTTTTGTTTGGTTATCTTGGCAATCCCGAGATAATCGTCTCCATGCTCCAAATCCATTTTATAGCCATTTTTAAGGCATTTCGCGCATACATGAAATGAACAAAAAATGTGTGTGCAAGATAACCAAACAAAACTTTTAGTTATAGTTTTGGAGAAAAATGTGTTCATTTCATGTATGCGCGAAATGCCTTAAAAATGGCTTTAAAATGGATTTGGAGCATGGAGACGATTATCTCGGGATTGCAAGATAACCAAACAAAACTTTTAGTGGATTTCCTACTTATTTTATTAAATATCATCTCCACCAAACAGGACAAGCTTGCATCTGTTATAGTTTTGGAGAAAAATGTGTTCATTTCATGTATGCGCGAAATGCCTTAAAAATGGCTTTAAATGGATTTGGAGCATGGAGACGATTATCTCGGGATTGCAAGATAACCAAACAAAACTTTTAGTGGATTTCTACTTATTTTATTAAATATCATCTCCACCAAACAGGACAAGCTTGCATCTGTTATAGTTTTGGAGAAAAATGTGTTCATTTCATGTATGCGCGAAATGCCTTAAAAATGGCTTTGAAATGGATTTGGAGCATGGAGACGATTATCTCGGGATTGCCAAGATAACCAAACAAAACTTTTAGTGGATTTCTACTTATTTTATTAAATATCATCTCCACCAAACAGGACAAGCTTGCATCTGTTATAGGTTTGGAGAAAAATGTGTTCATTTCATGTATGCGCGAAATGCCTTAAAAATGGCTTTAAAATGGATTTGGAGCATGGAGACGATTATCTCGGGATTGCAAGATAACCAAACAAAACTTTTAGTGGATTTCTACTTATTTTATTAAATATCATCTCCACCAAACAGGACAAGCTTGCATCTGTTATAGTTTGGGAGAAAAATGTGTTCATTTCATGTATGCGCGAAATGCCTTAAAAATGGCTTTAAAATGGATTTGGAGCATGGAGACGATTATCTCGGGATTGCAAGATAACCAAACAAAACTTTTAGTGGATTTCTACTTATTTTATTAAATATCATCTCCACCAAACAGGACAAGCTTGCATCTGTTATAGTTTTGGAGAAAAATGTGTTCATTTCATGTATGCGCGAAATGCCTTAAAAATGGCTTTAAAATGGATTTGGAGCATGGAGACGATTATCTCGGGATTGCAAGATAACCAAACAAAACTTTTAGTGGATTTCTACTTATTTTATTAAATATCATCTCCACCAAACAGGACAAGCTTGCATCTGTTATAGTTTTGGAGAAAAATGTGTTCATTTCATGTATGCGCGAAATGCCTTAAAAATGGCTTTAAAATGGATTTGGAGCATGGAGACGATTATCTCGGGATTGCAAGATAACCAAACAAAACTTTTAGTGGATTTCTACTTATTTTATTAAATATCATCTCCACCAAACAGGACAAGCTTGCATCTGTTATAGTTTTGGAGAAAAATGTGTTCATTTCATGTATGCGCGAAATGCCTTAAAAATGGCTTTAAAATGATTTGGAGCATGGAGACGATTATCTCGGGATTGCAAGATAACCAAACAAAACTTTTAGTGGATTTCTACTTATTTTATTAAATATCATCTCCACCAAACAGGACAAGCTTGCATCTGTTATAGTTTTGGAGAAAAATGTGTTCATTTCATGTATGCGCGAAATGCCTTAAAAATGGCTTTAAAATGGATTTGGAGCATGGAGACGATTATCTCGGGATTGCAAGATAACCAAACAAAACTTTTAGTGGATTTCTACTTATTTTATTAAATATCATCTCCACCAAACAGGACAAGCTTGCATCTGTTATAGTTTTGGAGAAAAATGTGTTCATTTCATGTATGCGCGAAATGCCTTAAAAATGGCTTTAAAATGGATTTGGAGCATGGAGACGATTATCTCGGGATTGCAAGATAACCAAACAAAACTTTTAGTGGATTTCTACTTATTTTATTAAATATCATCTCCACCAAACAGGACAAGCTTGCATCTGTTATAGTTTTGGAGAAAAATGTGTTCATTTCATGTATGCGCGAAATGCCTTAAAAATGGCTTTAAAATGGATTTGGAGCATGGAGACGATTATCTCGGGATTGCAAGATAACCAAACAAAACTTTTAGTGGATTTCTACTTATTTTATTAAATATCATCTCCACCAAACAGGACAAGCTTGCATCTGTTATAGTTTTGGAGAAAAATGTGTTCATTTCATGTATGCGCGAAATGCCTTAAAAATGGCTTTAAAATGGATTTGGAGCATGGAGACGATTATCTCGGGATTGCAAGATAACCAAACAAAACTTTTAGTGGATTTCTACTTATTTTATTAAATATCATCTCCACCAAACAGGACAAGCTTGCATCTGTTATAGTTTTGGAGAAAAATGTGTTCATTTCATGTATGCGCGAAATGCCTTAAAAATGGCTTTAAAATGGATTTGGAGCATGGAGACGATTATCTCGGGATTGCAAGATAACCAAACAAAACTTTTAGTGGATTTCTACTTATTTTATTAAATATCATCTCCACCAAACAGGACAAGCTTGCATCTGTTATAGTTTTGGAGAAAAATGTGTTCATTTCATGTATGCGCGAAATGCCTTAAAAATGGCTTTAAAATGGATTTGGAGCATGGAGACGATTATCTCGGGATTGCAAGATAACCAAACAAAACTTTTAGTGGATTTCTACTTATTTTATTAAATATCATCTCCACCAAACAGGACAAGCTTGCATCTGTTATAGTTTTGGAGAAAAATGTGTTCATTTCATGTATGCGCGAAATGCCTTAAAAATGGCTTTAAAATGGATTTGGAGCATGGAGACGATTATCTCGGGATTGCAAGATAACCAAACAAAACTTTTAGTGGATTTCTACTTATTTTATTAAATATCATCTCCACCAAACAGGACAAGCTTGCATCTGTTATAGTTTTGGAGAAAAATGTGTTCATTTCATGTATGCGCGAAATGCCTTAAAAATGGCTTTAAAATGGATTTGGAGCATGGAGACGATTATCTCGGGATTGCAAGATAACCAAACAAAACTTTTAGTGGATTTCTACTTATTTTATTAAATATCATCTCCACCAAACAGGACAAGCTTGCATCTGTTATAGTTTTGGAGAAAAATGTGTTCATTTCATGTATGCGCGAAATGCCTTAAAAATGGCTTTAAAATGGATTTGGAGCATGGAGACGATTATCTCGGGATTGCAAGATAACCAAACAAAACTTTTAGTGGATTTCTACTTATTTTATTAAATATCATCTCCACCAAACAGGACAAGCTTGCATCTGTTATAGTTTTGGAGAAAAATGTGTTCATTTCATGTATGCGCGAAATGCCTTAAAAATGGCTTTAAAATGGATTTGGAGCATGGAGACGATTATCTCGGGATTGCAAGATAACCAAACAAAACTTTTAGTGGATTTCTACTTATTTTATTAAATATCATCTCCACCAAACAGGACAAGCTTGCATCTGTTATAGTTTTGGAGAAAAATGTGTTCATTTCATGTATGCGCGAAATGCCTTAAAAATGGCTTTAAAATGGATTTGGAGCATGGAGACGATTATCTCGGGATTGCAAGATAACCAAACAAAACTTTTAGTGGATTTCTACTTATTTTATTAAATATCATCTCCACCAAACAGGACAAGCTTGCATCTGTTATAGTTTTGGAGAAAAATGTGTTCATTTCATGTATGCGCGAAATGCCTTAAAAATGGCTTTAAAATGGATTTGGAGCATGGAGACGATTATCTCGGGATTGCAAGATAACCAAACAAAACTTTTAGTGGATTTCTACTTATTTTATTAAATATCATCTCCACCAAACAGGACAAGCTTGCATCTGTTATAGTTTTGGAGAAAAATGTGTTCATTTCATGTATGCGCGAAATGCCTTAAAAATGGCTTTAAAATGGATTTGGAGCATGGAGACGATTATCTCGGGATTGCAAGATAACCAAACAAAACTTTTAGTGGATTTCTACTTATTTTATTAAATATCATCTCCACCAAACAGGACAAGCTTGCATCTGTTATAGTTTTGGAGAAAAATGTGTTCATTTCATGTATGCGCGAAATGCCTTAAAAATGGCTTTAAAATGGATTTGGAGCATGGAGACGATTATCTCGGGATTGCAAGATAACCAAACAAAACTTTTAGTGGATTTCTACTTATTTTATTAAATATCATCTCCACCAAACAGGACAAGCTTGCATCTGTTATAGTTTTGGAGAAAAATGTGTTCATTTCATGTATGCGCGAAATGCCTTAAAAATGGCTTTAAAATGGATTTGGAGCATGGAGACGATTATCTCGGGATTGCAAGATAACCAAACAAAACTTTTAGTGGATTTCTACTTATTTTATTAAATATCATCTCCACCAAACAGGACAAGCTTGCATCTGTTATAGTTTTGGAGAAAAATGTGTTCATTTCATGTATGCGCGAAATGCCTTAAAAATGGCTTTAAAATGGATTTGGAGCATGGAGACGATTATCTCGGGATTGCAAGATAACCAAACAAAACTTTTAGTGGATTTCTACTTATTTTATTAAATATCATCTCCACCAAACAGGACAAGCTTGCATCTGTTATAGTTTTGGAGAAAAATGTGTTCATTTCATGTATGCGCGAAATGCCTTAAAAATGGCTTTAAAATGGATTTGGAGCATGGAGACGATTATCTCGGGATTGCAAGATAACCAAACAAAACTTTTAGTGGATTTCTACTTATTTTATTAAATATCATCTCCACCAAACAGGACAAGCTTGCATCTGTTATAGTTTTGGAGAAAAATGTGTTCATTTCATGTATGCGCGAAATGCCTTAAAAATGGCTTTAAAATGGATTTGGAGCATGGAGACGATTATCTCGGGATTGCAAGATAACCAAACAAAACTTTTAGTGGATTTCTACTTATTTTATTAAATATCATCTCCACCAAACAGGACAAGCTTGCATCTGTTATAGTTTTGGAGAAAAATGTGTTCATTTCATGTATGCGCGAAATGCCTTAAAAATGGCTTTAAAATGGATTTGGAGCATGGAGACGATTATCTCGGGATTGCAAGATAACCAAACAAAACTTTTAGTGGATTTCTACTTATTTTATTAAATATCATCTCCACCAAACAGGACAAGCTTGCATCTGTTATAGTTTTGGAGAAAAATGTGTTCATTTCATGTATGCGCGAAATGCCTTAAAAATGGCTTTAAAATGGATTGGAGCATGGAGACGATTATCTCGGGATTGCAAGATAACCAAACAAAACTTTTAGTGGATTTCTACTTATTTTATTAAATATCATCTCCACCAAACAGGACAAGCTTGCATCTGTTATAGTTTTGGAGAAAAATGTGTTCATTTCATGTATGCGCGAAATGCCTTAAAAATGGCTTTAAAATGGATTTGGAGCATGGAGACGATTATCTCGGGATTGCAAGATAACCAAACAAAACTTTTAGTGGATTTCTACTTATTTTATTAAATATCATCTCCACCAAACAGGACAAGCTTGCATCTGTTATAGTTTTGGAGAAAAATGTGTTCATTTCATGGTATGCGCGAAATGCCTTAAAAATGGCTTTAAAATGGATTTGGAGCATGGAGACGATTATCTCGGGATTGCAAGATAACCAAACAAAACTTTTAGTGGATTTCTACTTATTTTATTAAATATCATCTCCACCAAACAGGACAAGCTTGCATCTGTTATAGTTTTGGAGAAAAATGTGTTCATTTCATGTATGCGCGAAATGCCTTAAAAATGGCTTTAAAATGGATTTGGAGCATGGAGACGATTATCTCGGGATTGCAAGATAACCAAACAAAACTTTTAGTGGATTTCTACTTATTTTATTAAATATCATCTCCACCAAACAGGACAAGCTTGCATCTGTTATAGTTTTGGAGAAAAATGTGTTCATTTCATGTATGCGCGAAATGCCTTAAAAATGGCTTTAAAATGGATTTGGAGCATGGAGACGATTATCTCGGGATTGCAAGATAACCAAACAAAACTTTTAGTGGATTTCTACTTATTTTATTAAATATCATCTCCACCAAACAGGACAAGCTTGCATCTGTTATAGTTTTGGAGAAAAATGTGTTCATTTCATGTATGCGCGAAATGCCTTAAAAATGGCTTTAAAATGGATTTGGAGCATGGAGACGATTATCTCGGGATTGCAAGATAACCAAACAAAACTTTTAGTGGATTTCTACTTATTTTATTAAATATCATCTCCACCAAACAGGACAAGCTTGCATCTGTTATAGTTTTGGAGAAAAATGTGTTCATTTCATGTATGCGCGAAATGCCTTAAAAATGGCTTTAAAATGGATTTGGAGCATGGAGACGATTATCTCGGGATTGCAAGATAACCAAACAAAACTTTTAGTGGATTTCTACTTATTTTATTAAATATCATCTCCACCAAACAGGACAAGCTTGCATCTGTTATAGTTTTGGAGAAAAATGTGTTCATTTCATGTATGCGCGAAATGCCTTAAAAATGGCTTTAAAATGGATTTGGAGCATGGAGACGATTATCTCGGGATTGCAAGATAACCAAACAAAACTTTTAGTGGATTTCTACTTATTTTATTAAATATCATCTCCACCAAACAGGACAAGCTTGCATCTGTTATAGTTTTGGAGAAAAATGTGTTCATTTCATGTATGCGCGAAATGCCTTAAAAATGGCTTTAAAATGGATTTGGAGCATGGAGACGATTATCTCGGGATTGCAAGATAACCAAACAAAACTTTTAGTGGATTTCTACTTATTTTATTAAATATCATCTCCACCAAACAGGACAAGCTTGCATCTGTTATAGTTTTGGAGAAAAATGTGTTCATTTCATGTATGCGCGAAATGCCTTAAAAATGGCTTTAAAATGGATTTGGAGCATGGAGACGATTATCTCGGGATTGCAAGATAACCAAACAAAACTTTTAGTGGATTTCTACTTATTTTATTAAATATCATCTCCACCAAACAGGACAAGCTTGCATCTGTTATAGTTTTGGAGAAAAATGTGTTCATTTCATGTATGCGCGAAATGCCTTAAAAATGGCTTTAAAATGGATTTGGAGCATGGAGACGATTATCTCGGGATTGCAAGATAACCAAACAAAACTTTTAGTGGATTTCTACTTATTTTATTAAATATCATCTCCACCAAACAGGACAAGCTTGCATCTGTTATAGTTTTGGAGAAAAATGTGTTCATTTCATGTATGCGCGAAATGCCTTAAAAATGGCTTTAAAATGGATTTGGAGCATGGAGACGATTATCTCGGGATTGCAAGATAACCAAACAAAACTTTTAGTGGATTTCTACTTATTTTATTAAATATCATCTCCACCAAACAGGACAAGCTTGCATCTGTTATAGTTTTGGAGAAAAATGTGTTCATTTCATGTATGCGCGAAATGCCTTAAAAATGGCTTTAAAATGGATTTGGAGCATGGAGACGATTATCTCGGGATTGCAAGATAACCAAACAAAACTTTTAGTGGATTTCTACTTATTTTATTAAATATCATCTCCACCAAACAGGACAAGCTTGCATCTGTTATAGTTTTGGAGAAAAATGTGTTCATTTCATGTATGCGCGAAATGCCTTAAAAATGGCTTTAAAATGGATTTGGAGCATGGAGACGATTATCTCGGGATTGCAAGATAACCAAACAAAACTTTTAGTGGATTTCTACTTATTTTATTAAATATCATCTCCACCAAACAGGACAAGCTTGCATCTGTTATAGTTTTGGAGAAAAATGTGTTCATTTCATGTATGCGCGAAATGCCTTAAAAATGGCTTTAAAATGGATTTGGAGCATGGAGACGATTATCTCGGGATTGCAAGATAACCAAACAAAACTTTTAGTGGATTTCTACTTATTTTAAGCCATTTTTAAGGCATTTCGCGCATACATGAAATGAACACATTTTTCTCCAAAACTATAACAGATGCAAGCTTGTCCTGTTTGGTGGAGATGATATTTAATAAAATAAGTAGAAATCCACTAAAAGTTTTGTTTGGTTATCTTGCAATCCCGAGATAATCGTCTCCATGCTCCAAATCCATTTTAAAGCCATTTTTAAGGCATTTCGCGCATACATGAAATGAACACATTTTTCTCCAAAACTATAACAGATGCAAGCTTGTCCTGTTTGGTGGAGATGATATTTAATAAAATAAGTAGAAATCCACTAAAAGTTTTGTTTGGTTATCTTGCAATCCCGAGATAATCGTCTCCATGCTCCAAATCCATTTTAAAGCCATTTTTAAGGCATTTCGCGCATACATGAAATGAACACATTTTTCTCCAAAACTATAACAGATGCAAGCTTGTCCTGTTTGGTGGAGATGATATTTAATAAAATAAGTAGAAATCCACTAAAAGTTTTGTTTGGTTATCTTGCAATCCCGAGATAATCGTCTCCATGCTCCAAATCCATTTTAAAGCCATTTTTAAGGCATTTCGCGCATACATGAAATGAACACATTTTTCTCCAAAACTATAACAGATGCAAGCTTGTCCTGTTTGGTGGAGATGATATTTAATAAAATAAGTAGAAATCCACTAAAAGTTTTGTTTGGTTATCTTGCAATCCCGAGATAATCGTCTCCATGCTCCAAATCCATTTTAAAGCCATTTTTAAGGCATTTCGCGCATACATGAAATGAACACATTTTTCTCCAAAACTATAACAGATGCAAGCTTGTCCTGTTTGGTGGAGATGATATTTAATAAAATAAGTAGAAATCCACTAAAAGTTTTGTTTGGTTATCTTGCAATCCCGAGATAATCGTCTCCATGCTCCAAATCCATTTTAAAGCCATTTTTAAGGCATTTCGCGCATACATGAAATGAACACATTTTTCTCCAAAACTATAACAGATGCAAGCTTGTCCTGTTTGGTGGAGATGATATTTAATAAAATAAGTAGAAATCCACTAAAAGTTTTGTTTGGTTATCTTGCAATCCCGAGATAATCGTCTCCATGCTCCAAATCCATTTTAAAGCCATTTTTAAGGCATTTCGCGCATACATGAAATGAACACATTTTTCTCCAAAACTATAACAGATGCAAGCTTGTCCTGTTTGGTGGAGATGATATTTAATAAAATAAGTAGAAATCCACTAAAAGTTTTGTTTGGTTATCTTGCAATCCCGAGATAATCGTCTCCATGCTCCAAATCCATTTTAAAGCCATTTTTAAGGCATTTCGCGCATACATGAAATGAACACATTTTTCTCCAAAACTATAACAGATGCAAGCTTGTCCTGTTTGGTGGAGATGATATTTAATAAAATAAGTAGAAATCCACTAAAAGTTTTGTTTGGTTATCTTGCAATCCCGAGATAATCGTCTCCATGCTCCAAATCCATTTTAAAGCCATTTTTAAGGCATTTCGCGCATACATGAAATGAACACATTTTTCTCCAAAACTATAACAGATGCAAGCTTGTCCTGTTTGGTGGAGATGATATTTAATAAAATAAGTAGAAATCCACTAAAAGTTTTGTTTGGTTATCTTGCAATCCCGAGATAATCGTCTCCATGCTCCAAATCCATTTTAAAGCCATTTTTAAGGCATTTCGCGCATACATGAAATGAACACATTTTTCTCCAAAACTATAACAGATGCAAGCTTGTCCTGTTTGGTGGAGATGATATTTAATAAAATAAGTAGAAATCCACTAAAAGTTTTGTTTGGTTATCTTGCAATCCCGAGATAATCGTCTCCATGCTCCAAATCCATTTTAAAGCCATTTTTAAGGCATTTCGCGCATACATGAAATGAACACATTTTTCTCCAAAACTATAACAGATGCAAGCTTGTCCTGTTTGGTGGAGATGATATTTAATAAAATAAGTAGAAATCCACTAAAAGTTTTGTTTGGTTATCTTGCAATCCCGAGATAATCGTCTCCATGCTCCAAATCCATTTTAAAGCCATTTTTAAGGCATTTCGCGCATACATGAAATGAACACATTTTTCTCCAAAACTATAACAGATGCAAGCTTGTCCTGTTTGGTGGAGATGATATTTAATAAAATAAGTAGAAATCCACTAAAAGTTTTGTTTGGTTATCTTGCAATCCCGAGATAATCGTCTCCATGCTCCAAATCCATTTTAAAGCCATTTTTAAGGCATTTCGCGCATACATGAAATGAACACATTTTTCTCCAAAACTATAACAGATGCAAGCTTGTCCTGTTTGGTGGAGATGATATTTAATAAAATAAGTAGAAATCCACTAAAAGTTTTGTTTGGTTATCTTGCAATCCCGAGATAATCGTCTCCATGCTCCAAATCCATTTTAAAGCCATTTTTAAGGCATTTCGCGCATACATGAAATGAACACATTTTTCTCCAAAACTATAACAGATGCAAGCTTGTCCTGTTTGGTGGAGATGATATTTAATAAAATAAGTAGAAATCCACTAAAAGTTTTGTTTGGTTATCTTGCAATCCCGAGATAATCGTCTCCATGCTCCAAATCCATTTTAAAGCCATTTTTAAGGCATTTCGCGCATACATGAAATGAACACATTTTTCTCCAAAACTATAACAGATGCAAGCTTGTCCTGTTTGGTGGAGATGATATTTAATAAAATAAGTAGAAATCCACTAAAAGTTTTGTTTGGTTATCTTGCAATCCCGAGATAATCGTCTCCATGCTCCAAATCCATTTTAAAGCCATTTTTAAGGCATTTCGCGCATACATGAAATGAACACATTTTTCTCCAAAACTATAACAGATGCAAGCTTGTCCTGTTTGGTGGAGATGATATTTAATAAAATAAGTAGAAATCCACTAAAAGTTTTGTTTGGTTATCTTGCAATCCCGAGATAATCGTCTCCATGCTCCAAATCCATTTTAAAGCCATTTTTAAGGCATTTCGCGCATACATGAAATGAACACATTTTTCTCCAAAACTATAACAGATGCAAGCTTGTCCTGTTTGGTGGAGATGATATTTAATAAAATAAGTAGAAATCCACTAAAAGTTTTGTTTGGTTATCTTGCAATCCCGAGATAATCGTCTCCATGCTCCAAATCCATTTTAAAGCCATTTTTAAGGCATTTCGCGCATACATGAAATGAACACATTTTTCTCCAAAACTATAACAGATGCAAGCTTGTCCTGTTTGGTGGAGATGATATTTAATAAAATAAGTAGAAATCCACTAAAAGTTTTGTTTGGTTATCTTGCAATCCCGAGATAATCGTCTCCATGCTCCAAATCCATTTTAAAGCCATTTTTAAGGCATTTCGCGCATACATGAAATGAACACATTTTTCTCCAAAACTATAACAGATGCAAGCTTGTCCTGTTTGGTGGAGATGATATTTAATAAAATAAGTAGAAATCCACTAAAAGTTTTGTTTGGTTATCTTGCAATCCCGAGATAATCGTCTCCATGCTCCAAATCCATTTTAAAGCCATTTTTAAGGCATTTCGCGCATACATGAAATGAACACATTTTTCTCCAAAACTATAACAGATGCAAGCTTGTCCTGTTTGGTGGAGATGATATTTAATAAAATAAGTAGAAATCCACTAAAAGTTTTGTTTGGTTATCTTGCAATCCCGAGATAATCGTCTCCATGCTCCAAATCCATTTTAAAGCCATTTTTAAGGCATTTCGCGCATACATGAAATGAACACATTTTTCTCCAAAACTATAACAGATGCAAGCTTGTCCTGTTTGGTGGAGATGATATTTAATAAAATAAGTAGAAATCCACTAAAAGTTTTGTTTGGTTATCTTGCAATCCCGAGATAATCGTCTCCATGCTCCAAATCCATTTTAAAGCCATTTTTAAGGCATTTCGCGCATACATGAAATGAACACATTTTTCTCCAAAACTATAACAGATGCAAGCTTGTCCTGTTTGGTGGAGATGATATTTAATAAAATAAGTAGAAATCCACTAAAAGTTTTGTTTGGTTATCTTGCAATCCCGAGATAATCGTCTCCATGCTCCAAATCCATTTTAAAGCCATTTTTAAGGCATTTCGCGCATACATGAAATGAACACATTTTTCTCCAAAACTATAACAGATGCAAGCTTGTCCTGTTTGGTGGAGATGATATTTAATAAAATAAGTAGAAATCCACTAAAAGTTTTGTTTGGTTATCTTGCAATCCCGAGATAATCGTCTCCATGCTCCAAATCCATTTTAAAGCCATTTTTAAGGCATTTCGCGCATACATGAAATGAACACATTTTTCTCCAAAACTATAACAGATGCAAGCTTGTCCTGTTTGGTGGAGATGATATTTAATAAAATAAGTAGAAATCCACTAAAAGTTTTGTTTGGTTATCTTGCAATCCCGAGATAATCGTCTCCATGCTCCAAATCCATTTTAAAGCCATTTTTAAGGCATTTCGCGCATACATGAAATGAACACATTTTTCTCCAAAACTATAACAGATGCAAGCTTGTCCTGTTTGGTGGAGATGATATTTAATAAAATAAGTAGAAATCCACTAAAAGTTTTGTTTGGTTATCTTGCAATCCCGAGATAATCGTCTCCATGCTCCAAATCCATTTTAAAGCCATTTTTAAGGCATTTCGCGCATACATGAAATGAACACATTTTTCTCCAAAACTATAACAGATGCAAGCTTGTCCTGTTTGGTGGAGATGATGATATTTAATAAAATAAGTAGAAATCCACTAAAAGTTTTGTTTGGTTATCTTGCAATCCCGAGATAATCGTCTCCATGCTCCAAATCCATTTTAAAGCCATTTTTAAGGCATTTCGCGCATACATGAAATGAACACATTTTTCTCCAAAACTATAACAGATGCAAGCTTGTCCTGTTTGGTGGAGATGATATTTAATAAAATAAGTAGAAATCCACTAAAAGTTTTGTTTGGTTATCTTGCAATCCCGAGATAATCGTCTCCATGCTCCAAATCCATTTTAAAGCCATTTTTAAGGCATTTCGCGCATACATGAAATGAACACATTTTTCTCCAAAACTATAACAGATGCAAGCTTGTCCTGTTTGGTGGAGATGATATTTAATAAAATAAGTAGAAATCCACTAAAAGTTTTGTTTGGTTATCTTGCAATCCCGAGATAATCGTCTCCATGCTCCAAATCCATTTTAAAGCCATTTTTAAGGCATTTCGCGCATACATGAAATGAACACATTTTTCTCCAAAACTATAACAGATGCAAGCTTGTCCTGTTTGGTGGAGATGATATTTAATAAAATAAGTAGAAATCCACTAAAAGTTTTGTTTGGTTATCTTGCAATCCCGAGATAATCGTCTCCATGCTCCAAATCCATTTTAAAGCCATTTTTAAGGCATTTCGCGCATACATGAAATGAACACATTTTTCTCCAAAACTATAACAGATGCAAGCTTGTCCTGTTTGGTGGAGATGATATTTAATAAAATAAGTAGAAATCCACTAAAAGTTTTGTTTGGTTATCTTGCAATCCCGAGATAATCGTCTCCATGCTCCAAATCCATTTTAAAGCCATTTTTAAGGCATTTCGCGCATACATGAAATGAACACATTTTTCTCCAAAACTATAACAGATGCAAGCTTGTCCTGTTTGGTGGAGATGATATTTAATAAAATAAGTAGAAATCCACTAAAAGTTTTGTTTGGTTATCTTGCAATCCCGAGATAATCGTCTCCATGCTCCAAATCCATTTTAAAGCCATTTTTAAGGCATTTCGCGCATACATGAAATGAACACATTTTTCTCCAAAACTATAACAGATGCAAGCTTGTCCTGTTTGGTGGAGATGATATTTAATAAAATAAGTAGAAATCCACTAAAAGTTTTGTTTGGTTATCTTGCAATCCCGAGATAATCGTCTCCATGCTCCAAATCCATTTTAAAGCCATTTTTAAGGCATTTCGCGCATACATGAAATGAACACATTTTTCTCCAAAACTATAACAGATGCAAGCTTGTCCTGTTTGGTGGAGATGATATTTAATAAAATAAGTAGAAATCCACTAAAAGTTTTGTTTGGTTATCTTGCAATCCCGAGATAATCGTCTCCATGCTCCAAATCCATTTTAAAGCCATTTTTAAGGCATTTCGCGCATACATGAAATGAACACATTTTTCTCCAAAACTATAACAGATGCAAGCTTGTCCTGTTTGGTGGAGATGATATTTAATAAAATAAGTAGAAATCCACTAAAAGTTTTGTTTGGTTATCTTGCAATCCCGAGATAATCGTCTCCATGCTCCAAATCCATTTTAAAGCCATTTTTAAGGCATTTCGCGCATACATGAAATGAACACATTTTTCTCCAAAACTATAACAGATGCAAGCTTGTCCTGTTTGGTGGAGATGATATTTAATAAAATAAGTAGAAATCCACTAAAAGTTTTGTTTGGTTATCTTGCAATCCCGAGATAATCGTCTCCATGCTCCAAATCCATTTTAAAGCCATTTTTAAGGCATTTCGCGCATACATGAAATGAACACATTTTTCTCCAAAACTATAACAGATGCAAGCTTGTCCTGTTTGGTGGAGATGATATTTAATAAAATAAGTAGAAATCCACTAAAAGTTTTGTTTGGTTATCTTGCAATCCCGAGATAATCGTCTCCATGCTCCAAATCCATTTTAAAGCCATTTTTAAGGCATTTCGCGCATACATGAAATGAACACATTTTTCTCCAAAACTATAACAGATGCAAGCTTGTCCTGTTTGGTGGAGATGATATTTAATAAAATAAGTAGAAATCCACTAAAAGTTTTGTTTGGTTATCTTGCAATCCCGAGATAATCGTCTCCATGCTCCAAATCCATTTTAAAGCCATTTTTAAGGCATTTCGCGCATACATGAAATGAACACATTTTTCTCCAAAACTATAACAGATGCAAGCTTGTCCTGTTTGGTGGAGATGATATTTAATAAAATAAGTAGAAATCCACTAAAAGTTTTGTTTGGTTATCTTGCAATCCCGAGATAATCGTCTCCATGCTCCAAATCCATTTTAAAGCCATTTTTAAGGCATTTCGCGCATACATGAAATGAACACATTTTTCTCCAAAACTATAACAGATGCAAGCTTGTCCTGTTTGGTGGAGATGATATTTAATAAAATAAGTAGAAATCCACTAAAAGTTTTGTTTGGTTATCTTGCAATCCCGAGATAATCGTCTCCATGCTCCAAATCCATTTTAAAGCCATTTTTAAGGCATTTCGCGCATACATGAAATGAACACATTTTTCTCCAAAACTATAACAGATGCAAGCTTGTCCTGTTTGGTGGAGATGATATTTAATAAAATAAGTAGAAATCCACTAAAAGTTTTGTTTGGTTATCTTGCAATCCCGAGATAATCGTCTCCATGCTCCAAATCCATTTTAAAGCCATTTTTAAGGCATTTCGCGCATACATGAAATGAACACATTTTTCTCCAAAACTATAACAGATGCAAGCTTGTCCTGTTTGGTGGAGATGATATTTAATAAAATAAGTAGAAATCCACTAAAAGTTTTGTTTGGTTATCTTGCAATCCCGAGATAATCGTCTCCATGCTCCAAATCCATTTTAAAGCCATTTTTAAGGCATTTCGCGCATACATGAAATGAACACATTTTTCTCCAAAACTATAACAGATGCAAGCTTGTCCTGTTTGGTGGAGATGATATTTAATAAAATAAGTAGAAATCCACTAAAAGTTTTGTTTGGTTATCTTGCAATCCCGAGATAATCGTCTCCATGCTCCAAATCCATTTTAAAGCCATTTTTAAGGCATTTCGCGCATACATGAAATGAACACATTTTTCTCCAAAACTATAACAGATGCAAGCTTGTCCTGTTTGGTGGAGATGATATTTAATAAAATAAGTAGAAATCCACTAAAAGTTTTGTTTGGTTATCTTGCAATCCCGAGATAATCGTCTCCATGCTCCAAATCCATTTTAAAGCCATTTTTAAGGCATTTCGCGCATACATGAAATGAACACATTTTTCTCCAAAACTATAACAGATGCAAGCTTGTCCTGTTTGGTGGAGATGATATTTAATAAAATAAGTAGAAATCCACTAAAAGTTTTGTTTGGTTATCTTGCAATCCCGAGATAATCGTCTCCATGCTCCAAATCCATTTTAAAGCCATTTTTAAGGCATTTCGCGCATACATGAAATGAACACATTTTTCTCCAAAACTATAACAGATGCAAGCTTGTCCTGTTTGGTGGAGATGATATTTAATAAAATAAGTAGAAATCCACTAAAAGTTTTGTTTGGTTATCTTGCAATCCCGAGATAATCGTCTCCATGCTCCAAATCCATTTTAAAGCCATTTTTAAGGCATTTCGCGCATACATGAAATGAACACATTTTTCTCCAAAACTATAACAGATGCAAGCTTGTCCTGTTTGGTGGAGATGATATTTAATAAAATAAGTAGAAATCCACTAAAAGTTTTGTTTGGTTATCTTGCAATCCCGAGATAATCGTCTCCATGCTCCAAATCCATTTTAAAGCCATTTTTAAGGCATTTCGCGCATACATGAAATGAACACATTTTTCTCCAAAACTATAACAGATGCAAGCTTGTCCTGTTTGGTGGAGATGATATTTAATAAAATAAGTAGAAATCCACTAAAAGTTTTGTTTGGTTATCTTGCAATCCCGAGATAATCGTCTCCATGCTCCAAATCCATTTTAAAGCCATTTTTAAGGCATTTCGCGCATACATGAAATGAACACATTTTTCTCCAAAACTATAACAGATGCAAGCTTGTCCTGTTTGGTGGAGATGATATTTAATAAAATAAGTAGAAATCCACTAAAAGTTTTGTTTGGTTATCTTGCAATCCCGAGATAATCGTCTCCATGCTCCAAATCCATTTTAAAGCCATTTTTAAGGCATTTCGCGCATACATGAAATGAACACATTTTTCTCCAAAACTATAACAGATGCAAGCTTGTCCTGTTTGGTGGAGATGATATTTAATAAAATAAGTAGAAATCCACTAAAAGTTTTGTTTGGTTATCTTGCAATCCCGAGATAATCGTCTCCATGCTCCAAATCCATTTTAAAGCCATTTTTAAGGCATTTCGCGCATACATGAAATGAACACATTTTTCTCCAAAACTATAACAGATGCAAGCTTGTCCTGTTTGGTGGAGATGATATTTAATAAAATAAGTAGAAATCCACTAAAAGTTTTGTTTGGTTATCTTGCAATCCCGAGATAATCGTCTCCATGCTCCAAATCCATTTTAAAGCCATTTTTAAGGCATTTCGCGCATACATGAAATGAACACATTTTTCTCCAAAACTATAACAGATGCAAGCTTGTCCTGTTTGGTGGAGATGATATTTAATAAAATAAGTAGAAATCCACTAAAAGTTTTGTTTGGTTATCTTGCAATCCCGAGATAATCGTCTCCATGCTCCAAATCCATTTTAAAGCCATTTTTAAGGCATTTCGCGCATACATGAAATGAACACATTTTTCTCCAAAACTATAACAGATGCAAGCTTGTCCTGTTTGGTGGAGATGATATTTAATAAAATAAGTAGAAATCCACTAAAAGTTTTGTTTGGTTATCTTGCAATCCCGAGATAATCGTCTCCATGCTCCAAATCCATTTTAAAGCCATTTTTAAGGCATTTCGCGCATACATGAAATGAACACATTTTTCTCCAAAACTATAACAGATGCAAGCTTGTCCTGTTTGGTGGAGATGATATTTAATAAAATAAGTAGAAATCCACTAAAAGTTTTGTTTGGTTATCTTGCAATCCCGAGATAATCGTCTCCATGCTCCAAATCCATTTTAAAGCCATTTTTAAGGCATTTCGCGCATACATGAAATGAACACATTTTTCTCCAAAACTATAACAGATGCAAGCTTGTCCTGTTTGGTGGAGATGATATTTAATAAAATAAGTAGAAATCCACTAAAAGTTTTGTTTGGTTATCTTGCAATCCCGAGATAATCGTCTCCATGCTCCAAATCCATTTTAAAGCCATTTTTAAGGCATTTCGCGCATACATGAAATGAACACATTTTTCTCCAAAACTATAACAGATGCAAGCTTGTCCTGTTTGGTGGAGATGATATTTAATAAAATAAGTAGAAATCCACTAAAAGTTTTGTTTGGTTATCTTGCAATCCCGAGATAATCGTCTCCATGCTCCAAATCCATTTTAAAGCCATTTTTAAGGCATTTCGCGCATACATGAAATGAACACATTTTTCTCCAAAACTATAACAGATGCAAGCTTGTCCTGTTTGGTGGAGATGATATTTAATAAAATAAGTAGAAATCCACTAAAAGTTTTGTTTGGTTATCTTGCAATCCCGAGATAATCGTCTCCATGCTCCAAATCCATTTTAAAGCCATTTTTAAGGCATTTCGCGCATACATGAAATGAACACATTTTTCTCCAAAACTATAACAGATGCAAGCTTGTCCTGTTTGGTGGAGATGATATTTAATAAAATAAGTAGAAATCCACTAAAAGTTTTGTTTGGTTATCTTGCAATCCCGAGATAATCGTCTCCATGCTCCAAATCCATTTTAAAGCCATTTTTAAGGCATTTCGCGCATACATGAAATGAACACATTTTTCTCCAAAACTATAACAGATGCAAGCTTGTCCTGTTTGGTGGAGATGATATTTAATAAAATAAGTAGAAATCCACTAAAAGTTTTGTTTGGTTATCTTGCAATCCCGAGATAATCGTCTCCATGCTCCAAATCCATTTTAAAGCCATTTTTAAGGCATTTCGCGCATACATGAAATGAACACATTTTTCTCCAAAACTATAACAGATGCAAGCTTGTCCTGTTTGGTGGAGATGATATTTAATAAAATAAGTAGAAATCCACTAAAAGTTTTGTTTGGTTATCTTGCAATCCCGAGATAATCGTCTCCATGCTCCAAATCCATTTTAAAGCCATTTTTAAGGCATTTCGCGCATACATGAAATGAACACATTTTTCTCCAAAACTATAACAGATGCAAGCTTGTCCTGTTTGGTGGAGATGATATTTAATAAAATAAGTAGAAATCCACTAAAAGTTTTGTTTGGTTATCTTGCAATCCCGAGATAATCGTCTCCATGCTCCAAATCCATTTTAAAGCCATTTTTAAGGCATTTCGCGCATACATGAAATGAACACATTTTTCTCCAAAACTATAACAGATGCAAGCTTGTCCTGTTTGGTGGAGATGATATTTAATAAAATAAGTAGAAATCCACTAAAAGTTTTGTTTGGTTATCTTGCAATCCCGAGATAATCGTCTCCATGCTCCAAATCCATTTTAAAGCCATTTTTAAGGCATTTCGCGCATACATGAAATGAACACATTTTTCTCCAAAACTATAACAGATGCAAGCTTGTCCTGTTTGGTGGAGATGATATTTAATAAAATAAGTAGAAATCCACTAAAAGTTTTGTTTGGTTATCTTGCAATCCCGAGATAATCGTCTCCATGCTCCAAATCCATTTTAAAGCCATTTTTAAGGCATTTCGCGCATACATGAAATGAACACATTTTTCTCCAAAACTATAACAGATGCAAGCTTGTCCTGTTTGGTGGAGATGATATTTAATAAAATAAGTAGAAATCCACTAAAAGTTTTGTTTGGTTATCTTGCAATCCCGAGATAATCGTCTCCATGCTCCAAATCCATTTTAAAGCCATTTTTAAGGCATTTCGCGCATACATGAAATGAACACATTTTTCTCCAAAACTATAACAGATGCAAGCTTGTCCTGTTTGGTGGAGATGATATTTAATAAAATAAGTAGAAATCCACTAAAAGTTTTGTTTGGTTATCTTGCAATCCCGAGATAATCGTCTCCATGCTCCAAATCCATTTTAAAGCCATTTTTAAGGCATTTCGCGCATACATGAAATGAACACATTTTTCTCCAAAACTATAACAGATGCAAGCTTGTCCTGTTTGGTGGAGATGATATTTAATAAAATAAGTAGAAATCCACTAAAAGTTTTGTTTGGTTATCTTGCAATCCCGAGATAATCGTCTCCATGCTCCAAATCCATTTTAAAGCCATTTTTAAGGCATTTCGCGCATACATGAAATGAACACATTTTTCTCCAAAACTATAACAGATGCAAGCTTGTCCTGTTTGGTGGAGATGATATTTAATAAAATAAGTAGAAATCCACTAAAAGTTTTGTTTGGTTATCTTGCAATCCCGAGATAATCGTCTCCATGCTCCAAATCCATTTTAAAGCCATTTTTAAGGCATTTCGCGCATACATGAAATGAACACATTTTTCTCCAAAACTATAACAGATGCAAGCTTGTCCTGTTTGGTGGAGATGATATTTAATAAAATAAGTAGAAATCCACTAAAAGTTTTGTTTGGTTATCTTGCAATCCCGAGATAATCGTCTCCATGCTCCAAATCCATTTTAAAGCCATTTTTAAGGCATTTCGCGCATACATGAAATGAACACATTTTTCTCCAAAACTATAACAGATGCAAGCTTGTCCTGTTTGGTGGAGATGATATTTAATAAAATAAGTAGAAATCCACTAAAAGTTTTGTTTGGTTATCTTGCAATCCCGAGATAATCGTCTCCATGCTCCAAATCCATTTTAAAGCCATTTTTAAGGCATTTCGCGCATACATGAAATGAACACATTTTTCTCCAAAACTATAACAGATGCAAGCTTGTCCTGTTTGGTGGAGATGATATTTAATAAAATAAGTAGAAATCCACTAAAAGTTTTGTTTGGTTATCTTGCAATCCCGAGATAATCGTCTCCATGCTCCAAATCCATTTTAAAGCCATTTTTAAGGCATTTCGCGCATACATGAAATGAACACATTTTTCTCCAAAACTATAACAGATGCAAGCTTGTCCTGTTTGGTGGAGATGATATTTAATAAAATAAGTAGAAATCCACTAAAAGTTTTGTTTGGTTATCTTGCAATCCCGAGATAATCGTCTCCATGCTCCAAATCCATTTTAAAGCCATTTTTAAGGCATTTCGCGCATACATGAAATGAACACATTTTTCTCCAAAACTATAACAGATGCAAGCTTGTCCTGTTTGGTGGAGATGATATTTAATAAAATAAGTAGAAATCCACTAAAAGTTTTGTTTGGTTATCTTGCAATCCCGAGATAATCGTCTCCATGCTCCAAATCCATTTTAAAGCCATTTTTAAGGCATTTCGCGCATACATGAAATGAACACATTTTTCTCCAAAACTATAACAGATGCAAGCTTGTCCTGTTTGGTGGAGATGATATTTAATAAAATAAGTAGAAATCCACTAAAAGTTTTGTTTGGTTATCTTGCAATCCCGAGATAATCGTCTCCATGCTCCAAATCCATTTTAAAGCCATTTTTAAGGCATTTCGCGCATACATGAAATGAACACATTTTTCTCCAAAACTATAACAGATGCAAGCTTGTCCTGTTTGGTGGAGATGATATTTAATAAAATAAGTAGAAATCCACTAAAAGTTTTGTTTGGTTATCTTGCAATCCCGAGATAATCGTCTCCATGCTCCAAATCCATTTTAAAGCCATTTTTAAGGCATTTCGCGCATACATGAAATGAACACATTTTTCTCCAAAACTATAACAGATGCAAGCTTGTCCTGTTTGGTGGAGATGATATTTAATAAAATAAGTAGAAATCCACTAAAAGTTTTGTTTGGTTATCTTGCAATCCCGAGATAATCGTCTCCATGCTCCAAATCCATTTTAAAGCCATTTTTAAGGCATTTCGCGCATACATGAAATGAACACATTTTTCTCCAAAACTATAACAGATGCAAGCTTGTCCTGTTTGGTGGAGATGATATTTAATAAAATAAGTAGAAATCCACTAAAAGTTTTGTTTGGTTATCTTGCAATCCCGAGATAATCGTCTCCATGCTCCAAATCCATTTTAAAGCCATTTTTAAGGCATTTCGCGCATACATGAAATGAACACATTTTTCTCCAAAACTATAACAGATGCAAGCTTGTCCTGTTTGGTGGAGATGATATTTAATAAAATAAGTAGAAATCCACTAAAAGTTTTGTTTGGTTATCTTGCAATCCCGAGATAATCGTCTCCATGCTCCAAATCCATTTTAAAGCCATTTTTAAGGCATTTCGCGCATACATGAAATGAACACATTTTTCTCCAAAACTATAACAGATGCAAGCTTGTCCTGTTTGGTGGAGATGATATTTAATAAAATAAGTAGAAATCCACTAAAAGTTTTGTTTGGTTATCTTGCAATCCCGAGATAATCGTCTCCATGCTCCAAATCCATTTTAAAGCCATTTTTAAGGCATTTCGCGCATACATGAAATGAACACATTTTTCTCCAAAACTATAACAGATGCAAGCTTGTCCTGTTTGGTGGAGATGATATTTAATAAAATAAGTAGAAATCCACTAAAAGTTTTGTTTGGTTATCTTGCAATCCCGAGATAATCGTCTCCATGCTCCAAATCCATTTTAAAGCCATTTTTAAGGCATTTCGCGCATACATGAAATGAACACATTTTTCTCCAAAACTATAACAGATGCAAGCTTGTCCTGTTTGGTGGAGATGATATTTAATAAAATAAGTAGAAATCCACTAAAAGTTTTGTTTGGTTATCTTGCAATCCCGAGATAATCGTCTCCATGCTCCAAATCCATTTTAAAGCCATTTTTAAGGCATTTCGCGCATACATGAAATGAACACATTTTTCTCCAAAACTATAACAGATGCAAGCTTGTCCTGTTTGGTGGAGATGATATTTAATAAAATAAGTAGAAATCCACTAAAAGTTTTGTTTGGTTATCTTGCAATCCCGAGATAATCGTCTCCATGCTCCAAATCCATTTTAAAGCCATTTTTAAGGCATTTCGCGCATACATGAAATGAACACATTTTTCTCCAAAACTATAACAGATGCAAGCTTGTCCTGTTTGGTGGAGATGATATTTAATAAAATAAGTAGAAATCCACTAAAAGTTTTGTTTGGTTATCTTGCAATCCCGAGATAATCGTCTCCATGCTCCAAATCCATTTTAAAGCCATTTTTAAGGCATTTCGCGCATACATGAAATGAACACATTTTTCTCCAAAACTATAACAGATGCAAGCTTGTCCTGTTTGGTGGAGATGATATTTAATAAAATAAGTAGAAATCCACTAAAAGTTTTGTTTGGTTATCTTGCAATCCCGAGATAATCGTCTCCATGCTCCAAATCCATTTTAAAGCCATTTTTAAGGCATTTCGCGCATACATGAAATGAACACATTTTTCTCCAAAACTATAACAGATGCAAGCTTGTCCTGTTTGGTGGAGATGATATTTAATAAAATAAGTAGAAATCCACTAAAAGTTTTGTTTGGTTATCTTGCAATCCCGAGATAATCGTCTCCATGCTCCAAATCCATTTTAAAGCCATTTTTAAGGCATTTCGCGCATACATGAAATGAACACATTTTTCTCCAAAACTATAACAGATGCAAGCTTGTCCTGTTTGGTGGAGATGATATTTAATAAAATAAGTAGAAATCCACTAAAAGTTTTGTTTGGTTATCTTGCAATCCCGAGATAATCGTCTCCATGCTCCAAATCCATTTTAAAGCCATTTTTAAGGCATTTCGCGCATACATGAAATGAACACATTTTTCTCCAAAACTATAACAGATGCAAGCTTGTCCTGTTTGGTGGAGATGATATTTAATAAAATAAGTAGAAATCCACTAAAAGTTTTGTTTGGTTATCTTGCAATCCCGAGATAATCGTCTCCATGCTCCAAATCCATTTTAAAGCCATTTTTAAGGCATTTCGCGCATACATGAAATGAACACATTTTTCTCCAAAACTATAACAGATGCAAGCTTGTCCTGTTTGGTGGAGATGATATTTAATAAAATAAGTAGAAATCCACTAAAAGTTTTGTTTGGTTATCTTGCAATCCCGAGATAATCGTCTCCATGCTCCAAATCCATTTTAAAGCCATTTTTAAGGCATTTCGCGCATACATGAAATGAACACATTTTTCTCCAAAACTATAACAGATGCAAGCTTGTCCTGTTTGGTGGAGATGATATTTAATAAAATAAGTAGAAATCCACTAAAAGTTTTGTTTGGTTATCTTGCAATCCCGAGATAATCGTCTCCATGCTCCAAATCCATTTTAAAGCCATTTTTAAGGCATTTCGCGCATACATGAAATGAACACATTTTTCTCCAAAACTATAACAGATGCAAGCTTGTCCTGTTTGGTGGAGATGATATTTAATAAAATAAGTAGAAATCCACTAAAAGTTTTGTTTGGTTATCTTGCAATCCCGAGATAATCGTCTCCATGCTCCAAATCCATTTTAAAGCCATTTTTAAGGCATTTCGCGCATACATGAAATGAACACATTTTTCTCCAAAACTATAACAGATGCAAGCTTGTCCTGTTTGGTGGAGATGATATTTAATAAAATAAGTAGAAATCCACTAAAAGTTTTGTTTGGTTATCTTGCAATCCCGAGATAATCGTCTCCATGCTCCAAATCCATTTTAAAGCCATTTTTAAGGCATTTCGCGCATACATGAAATGAACACATTTTTCTCCAAAACTATAACAGATGCAAGCTTGTCCTGTTTGGTGGAGATGATATTTAATAAAATAAGTAGAAATCCACTAAAAGTTTTGTTTGGTTATCTTGCAATCCCGAGATAATCGTCTCCATGCTCCAAATCCATTTTAAAGCCATTTTTAAGGCATTTCGCGCATACATGAAATGAACACATTTTTCTCCAAAACTATAACAGATGCAAGCTTGTCCTGTTTGGTGGAGATGATATTTAATAAAATAAGTAGAAATCCACTAAAAGTTTTGTTTGGTTATCTTGCAATCCCGAGATAATCGTCTCCATGCTCCAAATCCATTTTAAAGCCATTTTTAAGGCATTTCGCGCATACATGAAATGAACACATTTTTCTCCAAAACTATAACAGATGCAAGCTTGTCCTGTTTGGTGGAGATGATATTTAATAAAATAAGTAGAAATCCACTAAAAGTTTTGTTTGGTTATCTTGCAATCCCGAGATAATCGTCTCCATGCTCCAAATCCATTTTAAAGCCATTTTTAAGGCATTTCGCGCATACATGAAATGAACACATTTTTCTCCAAAACTATAACAGATGCAAGCTTGTCCTGTTTGGTGGAGATGATATTTAATAAAATAAGTAGAAATCCACTAAAAGTTTTGTTTGGTTATCTTGCAATCCCGAGATAATCGTCTCCATGCTCCAAATCCATTTTAAAGCCATTTTTAAGGCATTTCGCGCATACATGAAATGAACACATTTTTCTCCAAAACTATAACAGATGCAAGCTTGTCCTGTTTGGTGGAGATGATATTTAATAAAATAAGTAGAAATCCACTAAAAGTTTTGTTTGGTTATCTTGCAATCCCGAGATAATCGTCTCCATGCTCCAAATCCATTTTAAAGCCATTTTTAAGGCATTTCGCGCATACATGAAATGAACACATTTTTCTCCAAAACTATAACAGATGCAAGCTTGTCCTGTTTGGTGGAGATGATATTTAATAAAATAAGTAGAAATCCACTAAAAGTTTTGTTTGGTTATCTTGCAATCCCGAGATAATCGTCTCCATGCTCCAAATCCATTTTAAAGCCATTTTTAAGGCATTTCGCGCATACATGAAATGAACACATTTTTCTCCAAAACTATAACAGATGCAAGCTTGTCCTGTTTGGTGGAGATGATATTTAATAAAATAAGTAGAAATCCACTAAAAGTTTTGTTTGGTTATCTTGCAATCCCGAGATAATCGTCTCCATGCTCCAAATCCATTTTAAAGCCATTTTTAAGGCATTTCGCGCATACATGAAATGAACACATTTTTCTCCAAAACTATAACAGATGCAAGCTTGTCCTGTTTGGTGGAGATGATATTTAATAAAATAAGTAGAAATCCACTAAAAGTTTTGTTTGGTTATCTTGCAATCCCGAGATAATCGTCTCCATGCTCCAAATCCATTTTAAAGCCATTTTTAAGGCATTTCGCGCATACATGAAATGAACACATTTTTCTCCAAAACTATAACAGATGCAAGCTTGTCCTGTTTGGTGGAGATGATATTTAATAAAATAAGTAGAAATCCACTAAAAGTTTTGTTTGGTTATCTTGCAATCCCGAGATAATCGTCTCCATGCTCCAAATCCATTTTAAAGCCATTTTTAAGGCATTTCGCGCATACATGAAATGAACACATTTTTCTCCAAAACTATAACAGATGCAAGCTTGTCCTGTTTGGTGGAGATGATATTTAATAAAATAAGTAGAAATCCACTAAAAGTTTTGTTTGGTTATCTTGCAATCCCGAGATAATCGTCTCCATGCTCCAAATCCATTTTAAAGCCATTTTTAAGGCATTTCGCGCATACATGAAATGAACACATTTTTCTCCAAAACTATAACAGATGCAAGCTTGTCCTGTTTGGTGGAGATGATATTTAATAAAATAAGTAGAAATCCACTAAAAGTTTTGTTTGGTTATCTTGCAATCCCGAGATAATCGTCTCCATGCTCCAAATCCATTTTAAAGCCATTTTTAAGGCATTTCGCGCATACATGAAATGAACACATTTTTCTCCAAAACTATAACAGATGCAAGCTTGTCCTGTTTGGTGGAGATGATATTTAATAAAATAAGTAGAAATCCACTAAAAGTTTTGTTTGGTTATCTTGCAATCCCGAGATAATCGTCTCCATGCTCCAAATCCATTTTAAAGCCATTTTTAAGGCATTTCGCGCATACATGAAATGAACACATTTTTCTCCAAAACTATAACAGATGCAAGCTTGTCCTGTTTGGTGGAGATGATATTTAATAAAATAAGTAGAAATCCACTAAAAGTTTTGTTTGGTTATCTTGCAATCCCGAGATAATCGTCTCCATGCTCCAAATCCATTTTAAAGCCATTTTTAAGGCATTTCGCGCATACATGAAATGAACACATTTTTCTCCAAAACTATAACAGATGCAAGCTTGTCCTGTTTGGTGGAGATGATATTTAATAAAATAAGTAGAAATCCACTAAAAGTTTTGTTTGGTTATCTTGCAATCCCGAGATAATCGTCTCCATGCTCCAAATCCATTTTAAAGCCATTTTTAAGGCATTTCGCGCATACATGAAATGAACACATTTTTCTCCAAAACTATAACAGATGCAAGCTTGTCCTGTTTGGTGGAGATGATATTTAATAAAATAAGTAGAAATCCACTAAAAGTTTTGTTTGGTTATCTTGCAATCCCGAGATAATCGTCTCCATGCTCCAAATCCATTTTAAAGCCATTTTTAAGGCATTTCGCGCATACATGAAATGAACACATTTTTCTCCAAAACTATAACAGATGCAAGCTTGTCCTGTTTGGTGGAGATGATATTTAATAAAATAAGTAGAAATCCACTAAAAGTTTTGTTTGGTTATCTTGCAATCCCGAGATAATCGTCTCCATGCTCCAAATCCATTTTAAAGCCATTTTTAAGGCATTTCGCGCATACATGAAATGAACACATTTTTCTCCAAAACTATAACAGATGCAAGCTTGTCCTGTTTGGTGGAGATGATATTTAATAAAATAAGTAGAAATCCACTAAAAGTTTTGTTTGGTTATCTTGCAATCCCGAGATAATCGTCTCCATGCTCCAAATCCATTTTAAAGCCATTTTTAAGGCATTTCGCGCATACATGAAATGAACACATTTTTCTCCAAAACTATAACAGATGCAAGCTTGTCCTGTTTGGTGGAGATGATATTTAATAAAATAAGTAGAAATCCACTAAAAGTTTTGTTTGGTTATCTTGCAACTCCCGAGATAATCGTCTCCATGCTCCAAATCCATTTTAAAGCCATTTTTAAGGCATTTCGCGCATACATGAAATGAACACATTTTTCTCCAAAACTATAACAGATGCAAGCTTGTCCTGTTTGGTGGAGATGATATTTAATAAAATAAGTAGAAATCCACTAAAAGTTTTGTTTGGTTATCTTGCAATCCCGAGATAATCGTCTCCATGCTCCAAATCCATTTTAAAGCCATTTTTAAGGCATTTCGCGCATACATGAAATGAACACATTTTTCTCCAAAACTATAACAGATGCAAGCTTGTCCTGTTTGGTGGAGATGATATTTAATAAAATAAGTAGAAATCCACTAAAAGTTTTGTTTGGTTATCTTGCAATCCCGAGATAATCGTCTCCATGCTCCAAATCCATTTTAAAGCCATTTTTAAGGCATTTCGCGCATACATGAAATGAACACATTTTTCTCCAAAACTATAACAGATGCAAGCTTGTCCTGTTTGGTGGAGATGATATTTAATAAAATAAGTAGAAATCCACTAAAAGTTTTGTTTGGTTATCTTGCAATCCCGAGATAATCGTCTCCATGCTCCAAATCCATTTTAAAGCCATTTTTAAGGCATTTCGCGCATACATGAAATGAACACATTTTTCTCCAAAACTATAACAGATGCAAGCTTGTCCTGTTTGGTGGAGATGATATTTAATAAAATAAGTAGAAATCCACTAAAAGTTTTGTTTGGTTATCTTGCAATCCCGAGATAATCGTCTCCATGCTCCAAATCCATTTTAAAGCCATTTTTAAGGCATTTCGCGCATACATGAAATGAACACATTTTTCTCCAAAACTATAACAGATGCAAGCTTGTCCTGTTTGGTGGAGATGATATTTAATAAAATAAGTAGAAATCCACTAAAAGTTTTGTTTGGTTATCTTGCAATCCCGAGATAATCGTCTCCATGCTCCAAATCCATTTTAAAGCCATTTTTAAGGCATTTCGCGCATACATGAAATGAACACATTTTTCTCCAAAACTATAACAGATGCAAGCTTGTCCTGTTTGGTGGAGATGATATTTAATAAAATAAGTAGAAATCCACTAAAAGTTTTGTTTGGTTATCTTGCAATCCCGAGATAATCGTCTCCATGCTCCAAATCCATTTTAAAGCCATTTTTAAGGCATTTCGCGCATACATGAAATGAACACATTTTTCTCCAAAACTATAACAGATGCAAGCTTGTCCTGTTTGGTGGAGATGATATTTAATAAAATAAGTAGAAATCCACTAAAAGTTTTGTTTGGTTATCTTGCAATCCCGAGATAATCGTCTCCATGCTCCAAATCCATTTTAAAGCCATTTTTAAGGCATTTCGCGCATACATGAAATGAACACATTTTTCTCCAAAACTATAACAGATGCAAGCTTGTCCTGTTTGGTGGAGATGATATTTAATAAAATAAGTAGAAATCCACTAAAAGTTTTGTTTGGTTATCTTGCAATCCCGAGATAATCGTCTCCATGCTCCAAATCCATTTTAAAGCCATTTTTAAGGCATTTCGCGCATACATGAAATGAACACATTTTTCTCCAAAACTATAACAGATGCAAGCTTGTCCTGTTTGGTGGAGATGATATTTAATAAAATAAGTAGAAATCCACTAAAAGTTTTGTTTGGTTATCTTGCAATCCCGAGATAATCGTCTCCATGCTCCAAATCCATTTTAAAGCCATTTTTAAGGCATTTCGCGCATACATGAAATGAACACATTTTTCTCCAAAACTATAACAGATGCAAGCTTGTCCTGTTTGGTGGAGATGATATTTAATAAAATAAGTAGAAATCCACTAAAAGTTTTGTTTGGTTATCTTGCAATCCCGAGATAATCGTCTCCATGCTCCAAATCCATTTTAAAGCCATTTTTAAGGCATTTCGCGCATACATGAAATGAACACATTTTTCTCCAAAACTATAACAGATGCAAGCTTGTCCTGTTTGGTGGAGATGATATTTAATAAAATAAGTAGAAATCCACTAAAAGTTTTGTTTGGTTATCTTGCAATCCCGAGATAATCGTCTCCATGCTCCAAATCCATTTTAAAGCCATTTTTAAGGCATTTCGCGCATACATGAAATGAACACATTTTTCTCCAAAACTATAACAGATGCAAGCTTGTCCTGTTTGGTGGAGATGATATTTAATAAAATAAGTAGAAATCCACTAAAAGTTTTGTTTGGTTATCTTGCAATCCCGAGATAATCGTCTCCATGCTCCAAATCCATTTTAAAGCCATTTTTAAGGCATTTCGCGCATACATGAAATGAACACATTTTTCTCCAAAACTATAACAGATGCAAGCTTGTCCTGTTTGGTGGAGATGATATTTAATAAAATAAGTAGAAATCCACTAAAAGTTTTGTTTGGTTATCTTGCAATCCCGAGATAATCGTCTCCATGCTCCAAATCCATTTTAAAGCCATTTTTAAGGCATTTCGCGCATACATGAAATGAACACATTTTTCTCCAAAACTATAACAGATGCAAGCTTGTCCTGTTTGGTGGAGATGATATTTAATAAAATAAGTAGAAATCCACTAAAAGTTTTGTTTGGTTATCTTGCAATCCCGAGATAATCGTCTCCATGCTCCAAATCCATTTTAAAGCCATTTTTAAGGCATTTCGCGCATACATGAAATGAACACATTTTTCTCCAAAACTATAACAGATGCAAGCTTGTCCTGTTTGGTGGAGATGATATTTAATAAAATAAGTAGAAATCCACTAAAAGTTTTGTTTGGTTATCTTGCAATCCCGAGATAATCGTCTCCATGCTCCAAATCCATTTTAAAGCCATTTTTAAGGCATTTCGCGCATACATGAAATGAACACATTTTTCTCCAAAACTATAACAGATGCAAGCTTGTCCTGTTTGGTGGAGATGATATTTAATAAAATAAGTAGAAATCCACTAAAAGTTTTGTTTGGTTATCTTGCAATCCCGAGATAATCGTCTCCATGCTCCAAATCCATTTTAAAGCCATTTTTAAGGCATTTCGCGCATACATGAAATGAACACATTTTTCTCCAAAACTATAACAGATGCAAGCTTGTCCTGTTTGGTGGAGATGATATTTAATAAAATAAGTAGAAATCCACTAAAAGTTTTGTTTGGTTATCTTGCAATCCCGAGATAATCGTCTCCATGCTCCAAATCCATTTTAAAGCCATTTTTAAGGCATTTCGCGCATACATGAAATGAACACATTTTTCTCCAAAACTATAACAGATGCAAGCTTGTCCTGTTTGGTGGAGATGATATTTAATAAAATAAGTAGAAATCCACTAAAAGTTTTGTTTGGTTATCTTGCAATCCCGAGATAATCGTCTCCATGCTCCAAATCCATTTTAAAGCCATTTTTAAGGCATTTCGCGCATACATGAAATGAACACATTTTTCTCCAAAACTATAACAGATGCAAGCTTGTCCTGTTTGGTGGAGATGATATTTAATAAAATAAGTAGAAATCCACTAAAAGTTTTGTTTGGTTATCTTGCAATCCCGAGATAATCGTCTCCATGCTCCAAATCCATTTTAAAGCCATTTTTAAGGCATTTCGCGCATACATGAAATGAACACATTTTTCTCCAAAACTATAACAGATGCAAGCTTGTCCTGTTTGGTGGAGATGATATTTAATAAAATAAGTAGAAATCCACTAAAAGTTTTGTTTGGTTATCTTGCAATCCCGAGATAATCGTCTCCATGCTCCAAATCCATTTTAAAGCCATTTTTAAGGCATTTCGCGCATACATGAAATGAACACATTTTTCTCCAAAACTATAACAGATGCAAGCTTGTCCTGTTTGGTGGAGATGATATTTAATAAAATAAGTAGAAATCCACTAAAAGTTTTGTTTGGTTATCTTGCAATCCCGAGATAATCGTCTCCATGCTCCAAATCCATTTTAAAGCCATTTTTAAGGCATTTCGCGCATACATGAAATGAACACATTTTTCTCCAAAACTATAACAGATGCAAGCTTGTCCTGTTTGGTGGAGATGATATTTAATAAAATAAGTAGAAATCCACTAAAAGTTTTGTTTGGTTATCTTGCAATCCCGAGATAATCGTCTCCATGCTCCAAATCCATTTTAAAGCCATTTTTAAGGCATTTCGCGCATACATGAAATGAACACATTTTTCTCCAAAACTATAACAGATGCAAGCTTGTCCTGTTTGGTGGAGATGATATTTAATAAAATAAGTAGAAATCCACTAAAAGTTTTGTTTGGTTATCTTGCAATCCCGAGATAATCGTCTCCATGCTCCAAATCCATTTTAAAGCCATTTTTAAGGCATTTCGCGCATACATGAAATGAACACATTTTTCTCCAAAACTATAACAGATGCAAGCTTGTCCTGTTTGGTGGAGATGATATTTAATAAAATAAGTAGAAATCCACTAAAAGTTTTGTTTGGTTATCTTGCAATCCCGAGATAATCGTCTCCATGCTCCAAATCCATTTTAAAGCCATTTTTAAGGCATTTCGCGCATACATGAAATGAACACATTTTTCTCCAAAACTATAACAGATGCAAGCTTGTCCTGTTTGGTGGAGATGATATTTAATAAAATAAGTAGAAATCCACTAAAAGTTTTGTTTGGTTATCTTGCAATCCCGAGATAATCGTCTCCATGCTCCAAATCCATTTTAAAGCCATTTTTAAGGCATTTCGCGCATACATGAAATGAACACATTTTTCTCCAAAACTATAACAGATGCAAGCTTGTCCTGTTTGGTGGAGATGATATTTAATAAAATAAGTAGAAATCCACTAAAAGTTTTGTTTGGTTATCTTGCAATCCCGAGATAATCGTCTCCATGCTCCAAATCCATTTTAAAGCCATTTTTAAGGCATTTCGCGCATACATGAAATGAACACATTTTTCTCCAAAACTATAACAGATGCAAGCTTGTCCTGTTTGGTGGAGATGATATTTAATAAAATAAGTAGAAATCCACTAAAAGTTTTGTTTGGTTATCTTGCAATCCCGAGATAATCGTCTCCATGCTCCAAATCCATTTTAAAGCCATTTTTAAGGCATTTCGCGCATACATGAAATGAACACATTTTTCTCCAAAACTATAACAGATGCAAGCTTGTCCTGTTTGGTGGAGATGATATTTAATAAAATAAGTAGAAATCCACTAAAAGTTTTGTTTGGTTATCTTGCAATCCCGAGATAATCGTCTCCATGCTCCAAATCCATTTTAAAGCCATTTTTAAGGCATTTCGCGCATACATGAAATGAACACATTTTTCTCCAAAACTATAACAGATGCAAGCTTGTCCTGTTTGGTGGAGATGATATTTAATAAAATAAGTAGAAATCCACTAAAAGTTTTGTTTGGTTATCTTGCAATCCCGAGATAATCGTCTCCATGCTCCAAATCCATTTTAAAGCCATTTTTAAGGCATTTCGCGCATACATGAAATGAACACATTTTTCTCCAAAACTATAACAGATGCAAGCTTGTCCTGTTTGGTGGAGATGATATTTAATAAAATAAGTAGAAATCCACTAAAAGTTTTGTTTGGTTATCTTGCAATCCCGAGATAATCGTCTCCATGCTCCAAATCCATTTTAAAGCCATTTTTAAGGCATTTCGCGCATACATGAAATGAACACATTTTTCTCCAAAACTATAACAGATGCAAGCTTGTCCTGTTTGGTGGAGATGATATTTAATAAAATAAGTAGAAATCCACTAAAAGTTTTGTTTGGTTATCTTGCAATCCCGAGATAATCGTCTCCATGCTCCAAATCCATTTTAAAGCCATTTTTAAGGCATTTCGCGCATACATGAAATGAACACATTTTTCTCCAAAACTATAACAGATGCAAGCTTGTCCTGTTTGGTGGAGATGATATTTAATAAAATAAGTAGAAATCCACTAAAAGTTTTGTTTGGTTATCTTGCAATCCCGAGATAATCGTCTCCATGCTCCAAATCCATTTTAAAGCCATTTTTAAGGCATTTCGCGCATACATGAAATGAACACATTTTTCTCCAAAACTATAACAGATGCAAGCTTGTCCTGTTTGGTGGAGATGATATTTAATAAAATAAGTAGAAATCCACTAAAAGTTTTGTTTGGTTATCTTGCAATCCCGAGATAATCGTCTCCATGCTCCAAATCCATTTTAAAGCCATTTTTAAGGCATTTCGCGCATACATGAAATGAACACATTTTTCTCCAAAACTATAACAGATGCAAGCTTGTCCTGTTTGGTGGAGATGATATTTAATAAAATAAGTAGAAATCCACTAAAAGTTTTGTTTGGTTATCTTGCAATCCCGAGATAATCGTCTCCATGCTCCAAATCCATTTTAAAGCCATTTTTAAGGCATTTCGCGCATACATGAAATGAACACATTTTTCTCCAAAACTATAACAGATGCAAGCTTGTCCTGTTTGGTGGAGATGATATTTAATAAAATAAGTAGAAATCCACTAAAAGTTTTGTTTGGTTATCTTGCAATCCCGAGATAATCGTCTCCATGCTCCAAATCCATTTTAAAGCCATTTTTAAGGCATTTCGCGCATACATGAAATGAACACATTTTTCTCCAAAACTATAACAGATGCAAGCTTGTCCTGTTTGGTGGAGATGATATTTAATAAAATAAGTAGAAATCCACTAAAAGTTTTGTTTGGTTATCTTGCAATCCCGAGATAATCGTCTCCATGCTCCAAATCCATTTTAAAGCCATTTTTAAGGCATTTCGCGCATACATGAAATGAACACATTTTTCTCCAAAACTATAACAGATGCAAGCTTGTCCTGTTTGGTGGAGATGATATTTAATAAAATAAGTAGAAATCCACTAAAAGTTTTGTTTGGTTATCTTGCAATCCCGAGATAATCGTCTCCATGCTCCAAATCCATTTTAAAGCCATTTTTAAGGCATTTCGCGCATACATGAAATGAACACATTTTTCTCCAAAACTATAACAGATGCAAGCTTGTCCTGTTTGGTGGAGATGATATTTAATAAAATAAGTAGAAATCCACTAAAAGTTTTGTTTGGTTATCTTGCAATCCCGAGATAATCGTCTCCATGCTCCAAATCCATTTTAAAGCCATTTTTAAGGCATTTCGCGCATACATGAAATGAACACATTTTTCTCCAAAACTATAACAGATGCAAGCTTGTCCTGTTTGGTGGAGATGATATTTAATAAAATAAGTAGAAATCCACTAAAAGTTTTGTTTGGTTATCTTGCAATCCCGAGATAATCGTCTCCATGCTCCAAATCCATTTTAAAGCCATTTTTAAGGCATTTCGCGCATACATGAAATGAACACATTTTTCTCCAAAACTATAACAGATGCAAGCTTGTCCTGTTTGGTGGAGATGATATTTAATAAAATAAGTAGAAATCCACTAAAAGTTTTGTTTGGTTATCTTGCAATCCCGAGATAATCGTCTCCATGCTCCAAATCCATTTTAAAGCCATTTTTAAGGCATTTCGCGCATACATGAAATGAACACATTTTTCTCCAAAACTATAACAGATGCAAGCTTGTCCTGTTTGGTGGAGATGATATTTAATAAAATAAGTAGAAATCCACTAAAAGTTTTGTTTGGTTATCTTGCAATCCCGAGATAATCGTCTCCATGCTCCAAATCCATTTTAAAGCCATTTTTAAGGCATTTCGCGCATACATGAAATGAACACATTTTTCTCCAAAACTATAACAGATGCAAGCTTGTCCTGTTTGGTGGAGATGATATTTAATAAAATAAGTAGAAATCCACTAAAAGTTTTGTTTGGTTATCTTGCAATCCCGAGATAATCGTCTCCATGCTCCAAATCCATTTTAAAGCCATTTTTAAGGCATTTCGCGCATACATGAAATGAACACATTTTTCTCCAAAACTATAACAGATGCAAGCTTGTCCTGTTTGGTGGAGATGATATTTAATAAAATAAGTAGAAATCCACTAAAAGTTTTGTTTGGTTATCTTGCAATCCCGAGATAATCGTCTCCATGCTCCAAATCCATTTTAAAGCCATTTTTAAGGCATTTCGCGCATACATGAAATGAACACATTTTTCTCCAAAACTATAACAGATGCAAGCTTGTCCTGTTTGGTGGAGATGATATTTAATAAAATAAGTAGAAATCCACTAAAAGTTTTGTTTGGTTATCTTGCAATCCCGAGATAATCGTCTCCATGCTCCAAATCCATTTTAAAGCCATTTTTAAGGCATTTCGCGCATACATGAAATGAACACATTTTTCTCCAAAACTATAACAGATGCAAGCTTGTCCTGTTTGGTGGAGATGATATTTAATAAAATAAGTAGAAATCCACTAAAAGTTTTGTTTGGTTATCTTGCAATCCCGAGATAATCGTCTCCATGCTCCAAATCCATTTTAAAGCCATTTTTAAGGCATTTCGCGCATACATGAAATGAACACATTTTTCTCCAAAACTATAACAGATGCAAGCTTGTCCTGTTTGGTGGAGATGATATTTAATAAAATAAGTAGAAATCCACTAAAAGTTTTGTTTGGTTATCTTGCAATCCCGAGATAATCGTCTCCATGCTCCAAATCCATTTTAAAGCCATTTTTAAGGCATTTCGCGCATACATGAAATGAACACATTTTTCTCCAAAACTATAACAGATGCAAGCTTGTCCTGTTTGGTGGAGATGATATTTAATAAAATAAGTAGAAATCCACTAAAAGTTTTGTTTGGTTATCTTGCAATCCCGAGATAATCGTCTCCATGCTCCAAATCCATTTTAAAGCCATTTTTAAGGCATTTCGCGCATACATGAAATGAACACATTTTTCTCCAAAACTATAACAGATGCAAGCTTGTCCTGTTTGGTGGAGATGATATTTAATAAAATAAGTAGAAATCCACTAAAAGTTTTGTTTGGTTATCTTGCAATCCCGAGATAATCGTCTCCATGCTCCAAATCCATTTTAAAGCCATTTTTAAGGCATTTCGCGCATACATGAAATGAACACATTTTTCTCCAAAACTATAACAGATGCAAGCTTGTCCTGTTTGGTGGAGATGATATTTAATAAAATAAGTAGAAATCCACTAAAAGTTTTGTTTGGTTATCTTGCAATCCCGAGATAATCGTCTCCATGCTCCAAATCCATTTTAAAGCCATTTTTAAGGCATTTCGCGCATACATGAAATGAACACATTTTTCTCCAAAACTATAACAGATGCAAGCTTGTCCTGTTTGGTGGAGATGATATTTAATAAAATAAGTAGAAATCCACTAAAAGTTTTGTTTGGTTATCTTGCAATCCCGAGATAATCGTCTCCATGCTCCAAATCCATTTTAAAGCCATTTTTAAGGCATTTCGCGCATACATGAAATGAACACATTTTTCTCCAAAACTATAACAGATGCAAGCTTGTCCTGTTTGGTGGAGATGATATTTAATAAAATAAGTAGAAATCCACTAAAAGTTTTGTTTGGTTATCTTGCAATCCCGAGATAATCGTCTCCATGCTCCAAATCCATTTTAAAGCCATTTTTAAGGCATTTCGCGCATACATGAAATGAACACATTTTTCTCCAAAACTATAACAGATGCAAGCTTGTCCTGTTTGGTGGAGATGATATTTAATAAAATAAGTAGAAATCCACTAAAAGTTTTGTTTGGTTATCTTGCAATCCCGAGATAATCGTCTCCATGCTCCAAATCCATTTTAAAGCCATTTTTAAGGCATTTCGCGCATACATGAAATGAACACATTTTTCTCCAAAACTATAACAGATGCAAGCTTGTCCTGTTTGGTGGAGATGATATTTAATAAAATAAGTAGAAATCCACTAAAAGTTTTGTTTGGTTATCTTGCAATCCCGAGATAATCGTCTCCATGCTCCAAATCCATTTTAAAGCCATTTTTAAGGCATTTCGCGCATACATGAAATGAACACATTTTTCTCCAAAACTATAACAGATGCAAGCTTGTCCTGTTTGGTGGAGATGATATTTAATAAAATAAGTAGAAATCCACTAAAAGTTTTGTTTGGTTATCTTGCAATCCCGAGATAATCGTCTCCATGCTCCAAATCCATTTTAAAGCCATTTTTAAGGCATTTCGCGCATACATGAAATGAACACATTTTTCTCCAAAACTATAACAGATGCAAGCTTGTCCTGTTTGGTGGAGATGATATTTAATAAAATAAGTAGAAATCCACTAAAAGTTTTGTTTGGTTATCTTGCAATCCCGAGATAATCGTCTCCATGCTCCAAATCCATTTTAAAGCCATTTTTAAGGCATTTCGCGCATACATGAAATGAACACATTTTTCTCCAAAACTATAACAGATGCAAGCTTGTCCTGTTTGGTGGAGATGATATTTAATAAAATAAGTAGAAATCCACTAAAAGTTTTGTTTGGTTATCTTGCAATCCCGAGATAATCGTCTCCATGCTCCAAATCCATTTTAAAGCCATTTTTAAGGCATTTCGCGCATACATGAAATGAACACATTTTTCTCCAAAACTATAACAGATGCAAGCTTGTCCTGTTTGGTGGAGATGATATTTAATAAAATAAGTAGAAATCCACTAAAAGTTTTGTTTGGTTATCTTGCAATCCCGAGATAATCGTCTCCATGCTCCAAATCCATTTTAAAGCCATTTTTAAGGCATTTCGCGCATACATGAAATGAACACATTTTTCTCCAAAACTATAACAGATGCAAGCTTGTCCTGTTTGGTGGAGATGATATTTAATAAAATAAGTAGAAATCCACTAAAAGTTTTGTTTGGTTATCTTGCAATCCCGAGATAATCGTCTCCATGCTCCAAATCCATTTTAAAGCCATTTTTAAGGCATTTCGCGCATACATGAAATGAACACATTTTTCTCCAAAACTATAACAGATGCAAGCTTGTCCTGTTTGGTGGAGATGATATTTAATAAAATAAGTAGAAATCCACTAAAAGTTTTGTTTGGTTATCTTGCAATCCCGAGATAATCGTCTCCATGCTCCAAATCCATTTTAAAGCCATTTTTAAGGCATTTCGCGCATACATGAAATGAACACATTTTTCTCCAAAACTATAACAGATGCAAGCTTGTCCTGTTTGGTGGAGATGATATTTAATAAAATAAGTAGAAATCCACTAAAAGTTTTGTTTGGTTATCTTGCAATCCCGAGATAATCGTCTCCATGCTCCAAATCCATTTTAAAGCCATTTTTAAGGCATTTCGCGCATACATGAAATGAACACATTTTTCTCCAAAACTATAACAGATGCAAGCTTGTCCTGTTTGGTGGAGATGATATTTAATAAAATAAGTAGAAATCCACTAAAAGTTTTGTTTGGTTATCTTGCAATCCCGAGATAATCGTCTCCATGCTCCAAATCCATTTTAAAGCCATTTTTAAGGCATTTCGCGCATACATGAAATGAACACATTTTTCTCCAAAACTATAACAGATGCAAGCTTGTCCTGTTTGGTGGAGATGATATTTAATAAAATAAGTAGAAATCCACTAAAAGTTTTGTTTGGTTATCTTGCAATCCCGAGATAATCGTCTCCATGCTCCAAATCCATTTTAAAGCCATTTTTAAGGCATTTCGCGCATACATGAAATGAACACATTTTTCTCCAAAACTATAACAGATGCAAGCTTGTCCTGTTTGGTGGAGATGATATTTAATAAAATAAGTAGAAATCCACTAAAAGTTTTGTTTGGTTATCTTGCAATCCCGAGATAATCGTCTCCATGCTCCAAATCCATTTTAAAGCCATTTTTAAGGCATTTCGCGCATACATGAAATGAACACATTTTTCTCCAAAACTATAACAGATGCAAGCTTGTCCTGTTTGGTGGAGATGATATTTAATAAAATAAGTAGAAATCCACTAAAAGTTTTGTTTGGTTATCTTGCAATCCCGAGATAATCGTCTCCATGCTCCAAATCCATTTTAAAGCCATTTTTAAGGCATTTCGCGCATACATGAAATGAACACATTTTTCTCCAAAACTATAACAGATGCAAGCTTGTCCTGTTTGGTGGAGATGATATTTAATAAAATAAGTAGAAATCCACTAAAAGTTTTGTTTGGTTATCTTGCAATCCCGAGATAATCGTCTCCATGCTCCAAATCCATTTTAAAGCCATTTTTAAGGCATTTCGCGCATACATGAAATGAACACATTTTTCTCCAAAACTATAACAGATGCAAGCTTGTCCTGTTTGGTGGAGATGATATTTAATAAAATAAGTAGAAATCCACTAAAAGTTTTGTTTGGTTATCTTGCAATCCCGAGATAATCGTCTCCATGCTCCAAATCTATTTTAAAGCCATTTTTAAGGCATTTCGCGCATACATGAAATGAACACATTTTTCTCCAAAACTATAACAGATGCAAGCTTGTCCTGTTTGGTGGAGATGATATTTAATAAAATAAGTAGAAATCCACTAAAAGTTTTGTTTGGTTATCTTGCAATCCCGAGATAATCGTCTCCATGCTCCAAATCCCATTTTAAGCCATTTTTAAGGCATTTCGCGCATACATGAAATGAACACATTTTTCTCCAAAACTATAACAGATGCAAGCTTGTCCTGTTTGGTGGAGATGATATTTAATAAATAAGTAGAAATCCACTAAAAGTTTTGTTTGGTTATCTTGCAATCCCGAGATAATCGTCTCCATGCTCCAAATCCATTTTAAAGCCATTTTTAAGGCATTTCGCGCATACATGAAATGAACACATTTTTCTCCAAAACTATAACAGATGCAAGCTTGTCCTGTTTGGTGGAGATGATATTTAATAAAATAAGTAGAAATCCACTAAAAGTTTTGTTTGGTTATCTTGCAATCCCGAGATAATCGTCTCCATGCTCCAAATCCATTTTAAAGCCATTTTTAAGGCATTTCGCGCATACATGAAATGAACACATTTTTCTCCAAAACTATAACAGATGCAAGCTTGTCCTGTTTGGTGGAGATGATATTTAATAAAATAAGTAGAAATCCACTAAAAGGTTTTGTTTGGTTATCTTGCAATCCCGAGATAATCGTCTCCATGCTCCAAATCCATTTTAAAGCCATTTTTAAGGCATTTCGCGCATACATGAAATGAACACATTTTTCTCCAAAACTATAACAGATGCAAGCTTGTCCTGTTTGGTGGAGATGATATTTAATAAAATAAGTAGAAAGTCCACTAAAGTTTTGTTTGGTTATCTTGCAATCCCGAGATAATCGTCTCCATGCTCCAAATCCATTTTAAAGCCATTTTTAAGGCATTTCGCGCATACATGAAATGAACACATTTTTCTCCAAAACTATAACAGATGCAAGCTTGTCCTGTTTGGTGGAGATGATATTTAATAAAATAAGTAGAAATCCACTAAAAGTTTTGTTTGGTTATCTTGCAATCCCGAGATAATCGTCTCCATGCTCCAAATCCATTTTAAAGCCATTTTTAAGGCATTTCGCGCATACATGAAATGAACACATTTTTCTCCAAAACTATAACAGATGCAAGCTTGTCCTGTTTGGTGGAGATGATATTTAATAAAATAAGTAGAAATCCACTAAAAGTTTTGTTTGGTTATCTTGCAATCCCGAGATAATCGTCTCCATGCTCCAAATCCATTTTAAAGCCATTTTTAAGGCATTTCGCGCATACATGAAATGAACACATTTTTCTCCAAAACTATAACAGATGCAAGCTTGTCCTGTTTGGTGGAGATGATATTTAATAAAATAAGTAGAAATCCACTAAAAGTTTTGTTTGGTTATCTTGCAATCCCGAGATAATCGTCTCCATGCTCCAAATCCATTTTAAAGCCATTTTTAAGGCATTTCGCGCATACATGAAATGAACACATTTTTCTCCAAAACTATAACAGATGCAAGCTTGTCCTGTTTGGTGGAGATGATATTTAATAAAATAAGTAGAAATCCACTAAAAGTTTTGTTTGGTTATCTTGCAATCCCGAGATAATCGTCTCCATGCTCCAAATCCATTTTAAAGCCATTTTTAAGGCATTTCGCGCATACATGAAATGAACACATTTTTCTCCAAAACTATAACAGATGCAAGCTTGTCCTGTTTGGTGGAGATGATATTTAATAAAATAAGTATAAATCCACTAAAAGTTTTGTTTGGTTATCTTGCAATCCCGAGATAATCGTCTCCATGCTCCAAATCCATTTTAAAGCCATTTTTAAGGCATTTCGCGCATACATGAAATGAACACATTTTTCTCCAAAACTATAACAGATGCAAGCTTGTCCTGTTTGGTGGAGATGATATTTAATAAAATAAGTAGAAATCCACTAAAAGTTTTGTTTGGTTATCTTGCAATCCCGAGATAATCGTCTCCATGCTCCAAATCCATTTTAAAGCCATTTTTAAGGCATTTCGCGCATACATGAAATGAACACATTTTTCTCCAAAACTATAACAGATGCAAGCTTGTCCTGTTTGGTGGAGATGATATTTAATAAAATAAGTAGAAATCCACTAAAAGTTTTGTTTGGTTATCTTGCAATCCCGAGATAATCGTCTCCATGCTCCAAATCCATTTTAAAGCCATTTTTAAGGCATTTCGCGCATACATGAAATGAACACATTTTTCTCCAAAACTATAACAGATGCAAGCTTGTCCTGTTTGGTGGAGATGATATTTAATAAAATAAGTAGAAATCCACTAAAAGTTTTGTTTGGTTATCTTGCAATCCCGAGATAATCGTCTCCATGCTCCAAATCCATTTTAAAGCCATTTTTAAGGCATTTCGCGCATACATGAAATGAACACATTTTTCTCCAAAACTATAACAGATGCAAGCTTGTCCTGTTTGGTGGAGATGATATTTAATAAAATAAGTAGAAATCCACTAAAAGTTTTGTTTGGTTATCTTGCAATCCCGAGATAATCGTCTCCATGCTCCAAATCCATTTTAAAGCCATTTTTAAGGCATTTCGCGCATACATGAAATGAACACATTTTTCTCCAAAACTATAACAGATGCAAGCTTGTCCTGTTTGGTGGAGATGATATTTAATAAAATAAGTAGAAGTCCACTAAAAGTTTTGTTTGGTTATCTTGCAATCCCGAGATAATCGTCTCCATGCTCCAAATCCATTTTAAAGCCATTTTTAAGGCATTTCGCGCATACATGAAATGAACACATTTTTCTCCAAAACTATAACAGATGCAAGCTTGTCCTGTTTGGTGGAGATGATATTTAATAAAATAAGTAGAAATCCACTAAAAGTTTTGTTTGGTTATCTTGCAATCCCGAGATAATCGTCTCCATGCTCCAAATCCATTTTAAAGCCATTTTTAAGGCATTTCGCGCATACATGAAATGAACACATTTTTCTCCAAAACTATAACAGATGCAAGCTTGTCCTGTTTGGTGGAGATGATATTTAATAAAATAAGTAGAAATCCACTAAAAGTTTTGTTTGGTTATCTTGCAATCCCGAGATAATCGTCTCCATGCTCCAAATCCATTTTAAAGCCATTTTTAAGGCATTTCGCGCATACATGAAATGAACACATTTTTCTCCAAAACTATAACAGATGCAAGCTTGTCCTGTTTGGTGGAGATGATATTTAATAAAATAAGTATAAATCCACTAAAAGTTTTGTTTGGTTATCTTGCAATCCCGAGATAATCGTCTCCATGCTCCAAATCCATTTTAAAGCCATTTTTAAGGCATTTCGCGCATACATGAAATGAACACATTTTTCTCCAAAACTATAACAGATGCAAGCTTGTCCTGTTTGGTGGAGATGATATTTAATAAAATAAGTAGAAATCCACTAAAAGTTTTGTTTGGTTATCTTGCAATCCCGAGATAATCGTCTCCATGCTCCAAATCCATTTTAAAGCCATTTTTAAGGCATTTCGCGCATACATGAAATGAACACATTTTTCTCCAAAACTATAACAGATGCAAGCTTGTCCTGTTTGGTGGAGATGCTATTTAATAAAATAAGTAGAAATCCACTAAAAGTTTTGTTTGGTTATCTTGCAATCCCGAGATAATCGTCTCCATGCTCCAAATCCATTTTAAAGCCATTTTTAAGGCATTTCGCGCATACATGAAATGAACACATTTTTCTCCAAAACTATAACAGATGCAAGCTTGTCCTGTTTGGTGGAGATGATATTTAATAAAATAAGTAGAAATCCACTAAAAGTTTTGTTTGGTTATCTTGCAATCCCGAGATAATCGTCTCCATGCTCCAAATCCATTTTAAAGCCATTTTTAAGGCATTTCGCGCATACATGAAATGAACACATTTTTCTCCAAAACTATAACAGATGCAAGCTTGTCCTGTTTGGTGGAGATGATATTTAATAAAATAAGTAGAAATCGACAAAAAGTTTTGTTTGGTTATCTTGCAATCCCGAGATAATCGTCTCCATGCTCCAAATCCATTTTAAAGCCATTTTTAAGGCATTTCGCGCATACATGAAATGAACACATTTTTCTCCAAAACTATAACAGATGCAAGCTTGTCCTGTTTGGTGGAGATGATATTTAATAAAATAAGTAGAAATCCACTAAAAGTTTTGTTTGGTTATCTTGCAATCCCGAGATAATCGTCTCCATGCTCCAAATCCATTTTAAAGCCATTTTTAAGGCATTTCGCGCATACATGAAATGAACACATTTTTCTCCAAAACTATAACAGATGCAAGCTTGTCCTGTTTGGTGGAGATGATATTTAATAAAATAAGTAGAAATCCACTAAAAGTTTTGTTTGGTTATCTTGCAATCCCGAGATAATCGTCTCCATGCTCCAAATCCATTTTAAAGCCATTTTTAAGGCATTTCGCGCATACATGAAATGAACACATTTTTCTCCAAAACTATAACAGATGCAAGCTTGTCCTGTTTGGTGGAGATGATATTTAATAAAATAAGTAGAAATCCACTAAAAGTTTTGTTTGGTTATCTTGCAATCCCGAGATAATCGTCTCCATGCTCCAAATCCATTTTAAAGCCATTTTTAAGGCATTTCGCGCATACATGAAATGAACACATTTTTCTCCAAAACTATAACAGATGCAAGCTTGTCCTGTTTGGTGGAGATGATATTTAATAAAATAAGTAGAAATCCACTAAAAGTTTTGTTTGGTTATCTTGCAATCCCGAGATAATCGTCTCCATGCTCCAAATCCATTTTAAAGCCATTTTTAAGGCATTTCGCGCATACATGAAATGAACACATTTTTCTCCAAAACTATAACAGATGCAAGCTTGTCCTGTTTGGTGGAGATGATATTTAATAAAATAAGTATAAATCCACTAAAAGTTTTGTTTGGTTATCTTGCAATCCCGAGATAATCGTCTCCATGCTCCAAATCCATTTTAAAGCCATTTTTAAGGCATTTCGCGCATACATGAAATGAACACATTTTTCTCCAAAACTATAACAGATGCAAGCTTGTCCTGTTTGGTGGAGATGATATTTAATAAAATAAGTATAAATCCACTAAAAGTTTTGTTTGGTTATCTTGCAATCCCGAGATAATCGTCTCCATGCTCCAAATCCATTTTAAAGCCATTTTTAAGGCATTTCGCGCATACATGAAATGAACACATTTTTCTCCAAAACTATAACAGATGCAAGCTTGTCCTGTTTGGTGGAGATGATATTTAATAAAATAAGTAGAAATCCACTAAAAGTTTTGTTTGGTTATCTTGCAATCCCGAGATAATCGTCTCCATGCTCCAAATCCATTTTAAAGCCATTTTTAAGGCATTTCGCGCATACATGAAATGAACACATTTTTCTCCAAAACTATAACAGATGCATAGGGGTGGCAAAGGCGGTCTTCCCCCGGTCTGCCTCAGCAACGGACACTAGCCAATAGTGACTAGTGAGATCAAGGGTAGAAAAATAATTTGCAGTTCTCAATGCAGCTAGCGATTCCTCAATACGGGGGAGTGGTGCTGTCCTTCTTCTTTAACAGGACCAACGGAGCTGCCCAAAGGCTACAACTGTCACGGATAACCCCAGCCGCCTTCATGTTGCTCAACATGTCCTTGGTACACTGGTAATGTGAAGGTGGTATTGGCTTATAGCTCTCTTTGATGGGTGGGTGTGCACCTGTGGGGATGTAGTGTTGGACCCCTTTTATTCCCCCAAAATCTAGCGGATGTTTGCTGAAGACTTGCTCGCTCGTATTCTTGCACTACCCTGTGGACCCGCTTCTTGTGATGTGAAGGTGTGGAGTCAGTGCCTACGTGTAATTCCTTACACCACTCCTCTGGCTGACTTGGTGAGCAGTCACTGACTGGGTGGGGTGCAGTAATAGTGGATGCTGCTACTTGGATAGCATGTGTATCTACTGTGAACAGCTTATCAATGGTGGCAAGTCGGGGCAGCTTAACCTCCTGCTCTCCGCAGTTTAACACTCTCACGGGCACTCTTCCCTTCCGCACTAATGAATAAAACTATGATGTAAATATCATATAGATACCCCACAATTGTAAATAAAGGTAGGTTATGGGAAAAGGGGGAACAGGGAAAGAGGAAAATAGTGTAATAAAGTATACCTTCTGGGGGTGAGAGGAAATGGCAGCACAGCCAGTGGAGGTGAAGCAAAAGGAAGCCTGCAACTAAAGAGTTGAGAGCGTTATCACATGGTGACTGAGCCTGATTGTAAAGGGAGCATAGAGTGGAGCATACTCTGGGCACGTTAGAACCCAAGTTCTTAAACCATGAATATGGACCCCTTTTATTCTCCCAAAGTCTAGCGGATGTTTGCTGAAGACTTGCTCGTATTCTTGCACTACCCTGTGGACCCGCTTCTTGTGATGTGAAGGTGTGGAGTCAGTGCCTACGTGTAATTCCTTACACCACTCCTCTGGTTGACTTGGTGAGCTGTCACTGAATGGGTGTGGTGAAGTAACGGTGGATGCTGTGGCTTGGATATCATATTAAATATAGGGACCCCCATACAGTAGTATGAGAAATTTTTTTGTATTCAATGATCGGTATTACCTTCAGGGGCGCGGCACGTGGACGTGCGTTCCATTAGCCTCACTGCATTCCACTCCCATACAGGAAGTGGGCGCAGCTATTACTACGGTCGCACATAAAAGAACCCACAGCCACCACTGCACACAGCTGACTCCACCACTGGAAACCCACTTCTACACCAACGCAGGTAAGACAGGATCGGCACCTCTATGCTCCCGTTACAATCAGGCTCAGTCACCATGTGATAATGCTCTCAACAATTTAGTTGCAGGCTTCCCCTTGCTTCACCTCCACTGGCTGTGCTGCCATTTCCTCTCCCCCCTGGAAGGTATACTTTATTACACTATTTTCCTGTTTCCCTCTTCTCCCTTTTCCCATAACCTACCTTTATCTGCATTTGTGGGGTATCTATATACTATTTATATCACAGTTTTATTCATTAATACGGAAGGGAAGAGTGCGCGTGAGAGTGTTGAACTGCGGAGAGCAAGAGGTTAAGCTGCCCCGATTTGCCACCATTGATAAGCTGTTCACAGTAGATACACATGCTATCCAAGCAGCAGCAGCATCCACCATTACTGCACCCCACCCAGTCAGTGACAGCTCACCAAGTCAGCCAGAGGAGTGGTGTCAGGAATTACACGTAGGCACTGACTACACACCTTCACATCACAAGAAGGGGGTGCAAGTGTGACGCCCTGGACTAGCCAGTTAGTCACAGACATAACACACACACACACCCCCTTTCCCGGATAGTTACACTAGTCAGACACAAAACCGTTGTTGCCTCCCTCCAGGGGCTGATGTCCACACCAGGTGGGGCGGTGCCAGGCGGTTGGCCCCACCCACCAAGGAGTTCACAGGCCTGGAGGTGGGAAAACCAGTTAGTTAGTTGAAGTTCAGTTAAGAGTTGAACCGTGGAGGTAGTGAGTTCAGGGAACAGCCCAGTTTTGGGTAGGAGTGCAAAACTGCTAGTGTCTGGGTCAGATCCCAGGCACTATGGGGAGATAAGGTATGCACACCAGTGACTATGTAAGGGGAATACATGAAATAGCAGAAACTGCTGTGTGAATACTGACTTGAAAAATTCAATAGCTATATGCAAGAGTGAATATGTGAAAAATGGAATCTGCATTACTGCCATGAACATATGAATCAAGAGAAATTTAGCTACTGAATTGATCAATGCAATAGAGCCCCAACACTACGCCAAAGTATTTCTCTACGTTGGGGTCCCTAGCTTGTGTGTGTCCTCTCATGCAGTTAAAAAACCTACCGTGTATGGGAAGCTGAGACCCAGGCTATTTATGCGTATGATATGGATTGGCAATAGGTGTGGTTGGGGAGGGTTCACAAACGAAAAAATACTAACAAATAGGAATAACGTTTGGAACACCATTCTAAGTCCGAACTGGGTGCAAAAACCTAAAAAAACATCACTATGGGGAGATAAGGTATGCACACCAGTGACTATGTAAGGGGAATACATGAAATAGCAGAAACTGCTGTGTGAATACTGACTTGAAAAATCCAATAGCATTAATTCACATAATCCTAGTGACTGCGCACACAACATGGCCAAACGAAAACAAAAGACAGTACCTGGCCATTCAATCAAATGGAAACTCATAGGCAACACAGTCCATTAGACTAGGCAATTACATGCAGCCAAACAAAGTTCATGGGCCTTGCCTCAGAGTCGAACCCACAACCTCTTGGAGAACAAGCAAAGAGCCTACCACTAAACCAACTCAGTGAAGTTGGAAACCGACTCTACATTAATTAACATAATCCTAGTGACTGCGCACACAACATGGCCAAACAAAAGCAAAAGACAGTACCTAGCCTATCAATCCAATAGAAACTCATAGGTAACACAGTACATTGGACTAGGCAATTACATGCAGCCATACAAAGCCCATGGGTCTTGCCCCAGAGTCGAACCCACAAACTCTCGTAGCCAGGGCAAAGAGCCTACCACTACACCAACACAGAGAAGTAGGTGAATGACTCTACATTAATTCACATAATCCTAGTGACTACGCACACAACATGGCCAAACAAATGCAAAAGACATTATCTGGCCTATCAATCCAATGGAAACTCATAGGCAACACAGTCCATTAGACTAGGCACTTACATGCAGCCATGTAAAGTTCATGGGCATTGCCTCAGAGTCGAACCCACAACCTCTTGGAGAACAAGCAAAGAGCCTACCACTAAACCAACTCAGAGAAGTTGGAAACCGACTCTACATTAATTAACATAATCCTAGTGACTGCGCACACAACATGGCCAAACAAAAGCAAAAGACAGTACGTGGCCTATCAATCCAACGGAAACTCATAGGTAACACAGTACATTGGACTAGGCAATTACATGCAGCCATACAAAGCCCATGGGCCTTGCCCCAGAGTCAAACCCACAACCTCTCATAGCCAAGGCAAAGAGCCTACCAATACACCAACATAGAGAAGTGGAAAACCATTTCTACATTAATTCACATAATCCTAGTGACTGCGCACACAACATGGCCAAACAAAAGCAAAAGACAGTACCTGGCCTATCAATCCAATGGGAACTCATAGGCAACACAGTTAATTGAACTAGGCAATTACATGCAGCCATACAAACTCCATGGGCCTTGCCTCAGAGTCAAACCCACAACCTCTTGCAGCTAAGCAAAGAGCCTTCCACTACAGCAACACAGAGAACTGGGAAACTGATTCTACATTAATTCACATAATCCTACCGACTGCGCACACAACATAACCAAACAAAAGATAATACCTGGCCAATCAATCCAATGGAAACTCATAGGCAACACAGTCCATTGGACTAGGCAATTACACGCAGCCATATAAAGTCCATGGGCTTTGCCTCAGAGTCAAACCCACAATTTCTCGCAGCCCAAGCAAAGAGCCTACCACTACACCAAGACAGAGAAGTTGGAAACTGAGTTTACATTAGTTCACATAATCCTAGTGACTGCGCACACAACATGGCCAAACAAAAGCAAAAGACAGTACCTGGCCTATCAATCCAATGGGAACTCATAGGCAAAACAGTTAATTGAAATAGGCAATTACATGCAGCCATACAAACTCCAGGGGCCTTGCCTCAGAGTCGAACCCACAACCTCTTGCAGCTTAAGCAAAGAGACTACCACTACACCAACACAGAGAAGTAGGTGAATGACTCTACATTAATTCACATAATCCTAGTGACTGCGCACACAACATTGCCAAACAAAAGAAAAAGACAGTACCTGGCCTATCAATCCAATAGAAACTCATAGGCAAAGCAATCAATTGGACTAGGCAATTACATGCAGCCATACAAAGTCCATGGGCCTTGCCTCAAAGTCGAACTCACAACCTCTCGCAGCTCAAGCAAAGAGCCTACCACTACACCAACACAGAGAAATGTAAACCTGACTCTACATTATTTCACATAATCCTAGTGACTGCGCACACAACATGGCCAAACGAAAACAAAAGACAGTAACTGGCCTATCAATCCAATAGAAACTCATAGGCAACACAGTCCATTGGACTAAGCAATTACATGCAGCCATTCAAAGTCCATGAGCCTTGCATTAGAGTCGAACCCACAACCTCTCGCAGCCCAAGCAAAGAGCCTACCACTACACCAACACAGAGAAGTGGGAAACTGACTCTACATTAATTCCCATAACCCTAGTGACTGCGCACACAACATGGTCAAACAAAAGCAAAAGGCAGTACCTGGCCTATCAATCCAATGGAAACTCATAGGCAACATAGTCCATTGGACTAGGCAATTACATGCAGCCATACAAAGTCCATGGGCCTTGCCTCAGAGTCAAACCCACAACCTCTGGCAGAACAAGCAAAGAGCCTACAACTACAAAAACACAAAGAAGTAGGAAGCTGCGTCTACATTAATTCACATAATCCTAGTGACTGCGCACACAACATGGCCAAACAAAAGCAGAAGACATTACCTAGCCTATCAAGCCAATGGAAACTCATAGGCAACACAGTCAATTGAACTAGGCGATTACATGCAGCCATACAAACTCCATGGGCCTTGCCTCAGAGTCGAACCCACAATTTCTCACAGCCCAAGCAAAGAGCCTGCCACTACACCAACACAGAGAAGTTGGAATCTGAGTTTACATTAGTTCACATAATCCTAGTGACTGCGCACACAACATGGCCAAACAAAAGCAAAAGACAGTACCTGGCCTATCAATCCGATGGGAACTCATAGGCAACACAGTCAATTGAACTAGGCGATTACATGCAGCCATACAAACTCCATGGGCCTTGCCTCAGAGTCGAACCCACAACCTCTCGCAGCTTAAGCAAAGAGACTACCACTACACCAACACAGAGAATTAGGTGAATGACTCTACATTAATTCACATAATCCTAGTGACTGCGCACACAACATGGCCAAACAAAAGCAAAAGACAGTACCTGGCCTATTAATCCAATGGAAACTCATAGGCAACGCAATCCTTTGGACTAGGCAATACCATGCAGCCATACAAAGTCCATGGGCCTTGCCTCAGAGTCAAAACCACTACCTCTCAAAGTCCAAGCAAAGAGCCTACCACTACACCAACACAGAGAAGTGCGAAATTGACTCAACATAAATTCACATAATCCTAGTGACTGCGCACACAACATGGCCAAACAAAAGCAATAGACAGTCCCTGGCCTATCAATCCAATGGAAACTCATAGACAACATAGTCCATTGGACTAGGCAATTACATGCAGCCATACAAAGTCCATGGGCCTTGCCTCAGAGTCGAACTCACAACCTCTCGCAGCCCAAGAAAAAAGCCTACCACTACATCAACACAGAGAAGTGTGAAACTGACTCTACATTAATTCACATAATCCTAGTGACTGCGCACACAACATGGCCAAACAAAATCAAAAGACAGTACCTGGCCTATCATTCCAATTTAAACTCATAGGTAACATAGTCCATTGGACTAGGCAATAACATGCAGCCATACAAAGTCCATGGGCCTTGCCTCAAAGTTGAACTCACAACCTCTCGCAGCTCTAGCAAAGAGCCTACAACTACACCAACACAGAGAAATGTGAACCTGACTCTACATTAATTCACATAATCCTAGTGACTGCGCACACAACATGGCCAAACAAAAGCAAAAGACAGTACCTGGCCTATAAATCCAATAGAAACTCATAGGCAACACAGTCCATTGGACTAGACAATTACATGGAGACATACAAAGTCCATGGGCCTTGCCTCAGAGTCAAACCCACAACCTCTCGCAGCCAAGCAAAGAGCCTACCACTACACCAACACAGAGAAGTGGGAAACTGATTCTACATTAATTCACATAATCCTACCGACTGCGCACACAACATGGCCAAACAAAAGAAAATACCTGGCCTATCAATCCAATGGAAACTCATAGGCAACACAGTCCATTAGACTAGGCAAATACATGCAGCCATACAAAGCCCATGGGCCTTGCCCCAGAGTCGAACCCACAACCTCTTGTAGCCCAAGCAAAGAGCCTACAAATACACCAACACAGAGAAGTGGAAAACTGATTCTACATTAATTCACATAATCCTAGTGACTGCGCACACAACATGGCCAAACAAAAGCAAAAGACATTACCTGGCCTATAAATCCAATAGAAACTCATAGGCAAAGCAATCAATTGGACTAGGCAATTACATGCAGCCATACAAAGTCCATGGGCCTTGCCTCAGAGTCGAACCCACAACCTCTTGTAGCCCAAGCAAAGAGCCTACCACTACACCAACACAGAGAAGTTGGTACAGAGTTTACATTAGTTCACATAATCCTAGTGACTGTGCACACAACATGGCCAAACAAAAGCAAAAGACAGTCCCTGGCCTATCAATCCAATGGAAACTCATATACAACATAGTCCATTGGACTAGGCAATTACATGCAGCCATACAAAGTCCATGGGCCTTGCCTCAGAGTCAAACCCACAACCTCTGGCAGAACAAGCAAAGAGCTTACAACTACACCAACACAAAAAAGTAGGAAGCTGCGTCTACATTAATTTACATATTCCTAGCGACTGCGCACACAACATGGCCAAACAAAAGCAAAAGACATTACCTGGCCTATCAAGCCAATGGAAACTCATAGGCAACACAGTCCATTGGACTAAACAATTACATGCAGCCACACAAAGTCCATGGGCTTTGCCTCAGAGTCAAACCCACAATTTCTCGCATCCCAAGCAAAGAGCCTACCACTACAACAACACAGACAAGTTGGAAACTGAGTTTACATTAGTTCACATAATCCTAGTGACTGTGCACACAACATGGTGAAACAAATGCAAAAGACATTATCTGGCCTATCAATCCAATGGAAACTCATAGGCAACACAGTCCATTAGACTAGGCAAATACATGCAGCCATACAAAGTTCATGGGCCTTGCCTCAGAGTCGAACCCACAACCTCTTGGAGAACAAGCAAAGAGCCTACCACTAAACCAACACAGAGAAGTTGGAAACTGATTCTACATTAATTCACATAATCCTACCGACTGCGCACACAACATGGCTAAACAAAAGCAAAAGACAGTACCTGGCTTATCAATCCAATGGAAACTCATAGGCAACACAGTCCATTGGACTAGGCAATAACATGCAGCCATAAAAAGTCCATGGGCCTTGCCTCAGAGTCAAACCCACAACCTCTCGCAGCTCAAGCAAAGAGCCTACCACTACACCAACACAGAGAAATGTGAACCTGCCTCTACATTAATTCACATAATCCTAGTGAGTGCGCACACAACATGGCCAAACGAAAACAAAAGACAGTACCTGGCCTATCAATCCAATGGAAACTCATAGGCAACAAAGTCCATTGGACTAGGCAATTACATGCAGCCATAAAAAGTCCATGGGCCTTGCCTCAGAGTCAAACCCACAACCTCTCAAAGCCCAAGCAAAGAGCCTACCACTACACCAACAAAGAGAAATGTGAAACTGACTCTACATTAATTCACATATTCCTAGTGACTGCGCACACAACATGGCCAAACAAAAGCAAAAGAAAGCACCTGGCCTATCAATCCAATGGAAACTCATAGGTAACGCAGTCCATTGGACTATGCAATTACATGCAGCCATACAAAGTCCATGGGCCTTGCCTCAAAGTCGAACTCACAACCTCTCGCAGCCCAACAAAAAAGCCTACCACTTCAGCAACACAGAGAAGTGTGAAACTGTCTCTACATTAACTCACATAATCCTAGTGACTGCGCACAAAACATGGCCAAACGAAAACAAAAGACAGTACCTGGCCTATCAATCCATTGGACTAGGCAATTACATGCAGCCATACAAAGTCCATGGGCCTTGCCTCAGAGTCAAACCCACAACCTCTTACAGCCCAAGCAAAGAGCCTACCACTACACCAACACAGAGAAGTGCGAAACTGACTCAACATAAATTCACATAATCCTAGTGACTGCGCACACAACATGGCCAAACAAAAGCTAAAGACAGTCCCTTGCCTATCAATCCAATGGAATCTCATAGACAACATAGCCCATTGGAATAGGCAATTACATGCAGCCTCACAAAGTCCATGGGCCTTGCCTCAGAGTCAAACCCACAACCTCTGGCAGAACAAGCAAAGAGCCTACAACTACACCAACACAAAGAAGTAGGAAGCTGAGTCTACATTAATTCACATAATCCTAGTGAATGCGCACACAACATGGCCAAACAAAAGCAAAAGACATTACCTGGCCTATCAGGCCAATGGAAACTCATAGGCAACACAGTCCATTGAACTAGGCGATTACATGCAGCCATACAAAGTCCATGGGCCATGCCGCAGAGTCAAACCCACAACCTCTCGCAGCCAAGCAAAGCAGCTTCCACTACACCAACACAGAGAAGTGGGAAACGGATTCTACATTAATTCACATAATCCTAGTGACTGCGCACACAACATGGCCAAACAAAAGCAAAAGACAATACCTGGCCTATCAATCCAATGGAAACTCGTAGGCAACACAGTCCATTGGACTTGACAATTACATGCAGCCATACAAAGTCCATGGGCCTTGCCTCAGAGTCAAACCCACAACCTCTGGCAGAACAAGCAAAGAGCCTACAACTACACCAACACAAAGAAGTAGGAAGTTGCGTCTACATTAATTCACATAATCCTAGTGAATGTGCACACAACATGGCCAAACAAAAGCAAAAGACATTACCTGGCCTATCAAGCCAATGGAAACTCATAGGCAACACAGTCCATTGAACTAGACAATTACATGGAGACATACAAAGTCCATGGGCCTTGCCTCAAAGTCAAACCCACAACCTCTCGCAGCCAAGCAAAGAGCCTACCACTACACCAACACAGATAAGTGGGAAACTGATTCTACATTAATTCACATAATCCTACCGACTGCGCACACAACATGGCCAAACAAAAGACAATACCTGGCCTATCAATCCAATGGAAACTCATAGGCAACACAGTCCATTAGACTAGGCAAATACATGCAGCCATACAAAGTTCATGGGCCTTGCCTCAGAGTCGAACCCACAACTTCTTGGAGAACAAGCAAAGAGCCTACCACTAAACCAACACAGAGAAGTTGGAAACCGACTCTACATTAATTCACATAATCCTAGTGACTGCGCACACAACATGGCCAAACAAAAGCAAAAGACAGTACATGGCCTATCAATCCAATGGAAACTCATAGGTAACACAGTACATTAGACTAGGCAATTAAATGCAGCCATACAAAGCCCATGGGCCTTGCCCCAGAGTCGAACCCACAACCTCTCGTAGCCCAATCAAAGAGCCTACCAATACACCAACACAGAGAAGTGAAAAACTGATTCTACATTAATTCACATAATCCTAGTGACTGCGCACACAACATGGCCAAACAAAAGCAAAAGACAGTACCTGGCCTATCAATCCAATAGAAACTCATAGGCAAAGCAATCAATTGGACTAGGCAATTACATGCAGCCATACAAAGTCCATGGGCCTTGCCTCAGAGTCGAACCCACAACCTCTTGTAGCCCAAGCAAAGAGCCTACCACTAAACCAACACAGAGAAGAGCGAAACTGACTCAACATAAATTCACATAATCCTAGTGACTGCACACACAACATGGCCAAACAAAAGCAAAAGACAGTCCCTGGCCTATCAATCCAATGGAAACTCATATACAACATAGTCCATTGGACTAGGCAATTACATGCAGCCATACAAAGTCCATGGGCCTTGCCTCAGAGTCAAACCCACAACCTCTGGCAGAACAAGCAAAGAGCTTACAACTACACCAACACAAAAAAGTAGGAAGGTGCGTCTACATTAATTCACATATTCCTAGAGACTGCGCACACAACATGGCCAAACAAAAGCAAAAGACATTACCTGGCCTATCAAGCCAATGGAAACTCATAGGCAACACAGTCCATTGGACTAAACAATTACATGCAGCCATACAAAGTCCATGGGCTTTGCCTCTGAGTCAAACCCACAATTTGTCGCAGTCCAAGCAAAGAGCCTACCACTACACCAACACAGACAAGATGGAAACTGAGTTTACATTAGTTCACATAATCCTAGTGACTGTGCACACAACATTGCGAAACAAATGCAAAAGACATTATCTGGCCTATCAATCCAATGGAAACTCATAGGCAACACAGTCCATTAGACTAGGCAAATACATGCAGCCATACAAAGTTCATGGGCCTTGCCTCAGAGTCGAACCCACAACCTCTTGGAGAACAAGCAAAGAGCCTACCACTAAACCAACACAGAGAAGTTGGAAACTGACTCTACATTAATTCACATAATCCTAGTGACTGCGCACACAACATGGCCAAACAAAAGCAAAAGACAGTACCTGGCCTATCAATCCAATGGAAACTCATAGGCAACACAGTCCATTGGACTAGACAATTACATGGAGACATACAAAGTCCATGGGCCTTGCTTCAGAGTCAAACCCACAACCTCTCGCAGCCAAGCAAAGAGCCTACCACTACACCAATACAGAGAAGTGGGAAACTGATTCTACATTAATTCACATAATCCTACCGACTGCGCACACAACATGGCTAAACAAAAGCAAAAGACAGTACCTGGCTTATCAATCCAATGGAAACTCATAGGCAACACAGTCCATTGGACTAGGCAATAACATGCAGCCATACAAAGTCCATGGGCCTTGCCTCAAAGTCGAACTCACAACCTCTCGCAGCTCAAGCAAAGAGCCTACCACTACACCAACACAGAGAAATGTGAACCTGCCTCTACATTAATTCACATAATCCTAGTGACTGCGCACACAACATGGCCAAACGAAAGCAAAAGTCCATACCTGGCCTATCAATCCAATGGAAACTCATAGGCAACACAGTCCATTGGACTAGGCAATTACATGCAGCCATAAAAAGTCCATGGGCCTTGCCTCAGAGTCAAACCCACAACTTCTCGCAGCCCAAGCAAAGATCCTACCACTACACCAACACAGAGAAATGTGAAACTGACTCTACATTAATTCACATAATCCTAGTGACTGCGCACACAACATGGCCAAACGAAAGCAAACGTCAATACCTGGCCTATCAATCCAATGGAAACTCATAGGCAACACAGTCCAGTGGACTAGGCAATTACATGCAGTTATACAAAGTCCATGAACCTTGCATTAGAGTCGAACTCACAACCTCTCGCAGCCCAAGAAAAAAAGCCTACCGCTACAGCAACACAGAGAAGTGTGAAACTGACTCTACATTAATTCACATAATCCTAGTGACTGCGCACACAACATGGCCAAACAAAAGCAAAAGACAGTACCTGGCCTATCATTCCAATTAAAACTCATAGGCAACATAGTCCATTGGACTAGGCAATAACATGCAGCCATACAAACTCCATGGGCCTTGCCTCAGAGTCAAACCCACAACCTCTCGCAGCTTAAGCAAAGAGCCTACCCCTAAACCAACACAGAGAAGTTGGGAACTGACTCTACATTAATTCACATAATCCTAGTGACTGCGCACACAACATGGCCAAACAAAAGCAAAAGACAGTACCTGGCCTATCAATCCAATGGAAACTCATAGGCAACACAGTCCATTGGACTAGACAATTACATGGAGACATACAAAGTCCATGGGCCTTGCCTCAGAGTCAAACCCACAACCTCGCGCAGCCAAGCAAAGAGCCTACTACTACACCAACACAGAAAAGTGGGAAACTGGTACTACATTAATTCACATAATCCTACTGACTGCGCACACAACATGGCCAAACAAAAGCAAAAGTCAGTACCTGGCTTATCAATCCAATGGAAACTCATAGGCAACACAGTCCATTGGACTAGAAAATTACATGGAGACATACAAAGTCCATGGGCCTTGCCTCAGAGTCAAACCCTCAACCTCTCGCAGCCAAGCAAAGAGCCTACCACTACACCAACACAGAGAAGTGGGAAACTGATTCTACATTAATTCACATAATCCTACCGACTGCGCACACAACATGGCTAAACAAAAGACAATACCTGGCCTATCAATTCAATGGAAACTCATAGGTAACACAGTACATTGGACTAGGCAATTGCATGCAGCCATACAAAGTCCATGGGCCTTGCCTCAGAGTCAAACCCACAACCTCGCGCAGCCAAGCAAAGAGCCTACTACTACACCAACACAGAAAAGTGGGAAACTGGTACTACATTAATTCACATAATCCTAGTGACTGCGCACACAACATGGCCAAACAAAAGCAAAAGACATTACCTGGCCTATAAATCCAATGTAAACTCATAGGTAACACAGTACATTGGACTAGGCAATTGCATGCAGCCATACAAAGTCCATGGGCTTTGCCTAAAAGTCAAACCCACAACCTCTCGTAGCCCAAGCAAAGAGCCTACCAATACACCAACACAGAGAAGTGGAAAACAGATTCTACATTAATTCACATAATCCTAGTGACTGCGCACACAGCATGGCCAAACAAAAGCAAAAGACGGTACCTGGCCTATCAATCCAATGGAAACTCATAGGCAACGCAATCAATTGGACTAGGCAATTACATGCAGCCATACAAAGTCCATGGGCCTTGTCTCAGAGTCAAACCCACAACCTCTCTCAGCCCAAGCAAAGAGCCTACCACTACACCAACACAGAGAAGAGCGAAACTGACTCAACATAAATTCACATAATCCTAGTGACTGCGCACACAACATGGCCAAACAAAAGCAAAAGACAGTCCCTGGCCTATCAATCCAATGGAAACTCATAGAGAACATAGTCCATTGGACTAGGCAATTACATGCAGCCATACAAAGTCCATGGGCCTTGCCTCAGAGTCGAACTCACAACCTCTCGCAGCCCAAGAAAAAAGCCTACCACTACACCAACACAGAGAAATGTGAACCTGACTCTACATTAATTCACATAATCCTAGTAATGTACTGTGTTACCTATGAGTTTACATTGGATTGATAGGCCAGGTAATGTCTTTTGCTTTTGTTTGGCCATGTTGTGTGCGCAGTCACTAGGATTATGTGAATTAATGTAGAGTCGGTTTCCAACTTCTCTGTGTTGGATTAGTGGTAGGCTCTTTGCTTGTTCTCCAAGAGGATGTGGGTTTGACTCTGAGGCAAGGCCCATGAACTTTATATGGCTGCATGTATTTGCCTAGTCTAATGGACTGTGTTGCCTATGAGTTTCCATTGGATTGATAGGCCAGGTATTGTCTTTTGTTTGGCCATGTTGTGTGCGCAGTCGGTAGGATTATGTGAATTAATGTAGAATCAGTTTCCCACGTCTCTGTGTTGGTGTAGTGGTAGGCTCTTTGCTTGGCTGCGAGAGGTTGTGGGTTTGACTCTGAGGAAAGGCCCATGGACTTTGTATGTCTCCATGTAATTGTCTAGTCCAATGGACTGTGTTGCCTATGATTTTCCATTGGATTGATAGGCCAGGTACTGTCTTTTGCTTTTGTTTGGCCATGTTGTGTGCGCAGTCACTAGGATTATGTGAATTAATGTAAACTCAGTTACCAACTTCTCTGTGTTGGTGTAGTGGTAGGCTCTTTGCTTGGGCTGTGAGAAGTTGTGGGTTTGACTTTTAGGCAAAGCCCATGGACTTTGTATGGCTGCATGTAATTGCCTAGTCCAATGGACTGTGTTGCCTATGAGTTTCCATTGAATTGATAGGCCAGGTATTGTCTTTTGTTTGGCCGTGTTGTGTGCGCAGTCGGTAGGATTGTGTGAATTAATGTAGAATCAGTTTCCCACTTCTCTGTGTTGGTTTAGGGGTAGGCTCTTTGCTTAAGCTGCGAGAGGTTGTGGGTTCGACTCTGAGGCAAGGCCCATGGAGTTTGTATGGCTGCATGTAATTGCGTAGTTCAATTGACTGTGTTGCCTATGAGTTCCCATTGGATTGATAGGCCAGGTACTGCCTTTTGCTTATGTTTGGCCATGTTGTGTTCGCAGTCACTAGGATTATGTGAATTAATGTAGAGTCAGGTTCACATTTCTCTGTGTTGGTGTAGTGGTAGGCTCTTTGCTTGAGCTGCGAGAGGTTGTGAGTTAGACTTTGAGGCAAGGCCCATGGACTTTGTATGGCTGCATGTTATTGCCTAGTCCAATGGACTATGTTGCCTATGAGTTTCAATTGGATTGATAGGCCAGGTACTGTCTTTTGCTTTTGTTTGGCCATGTTGTATTCGCAGTCACTAGGATTATGTGAATTAATGTAGAATCATTCACCTACTTCTCTGTGTTGGTGTAGTTGTAGTCTTTTGCTTAAGCTGTGAGAGGTTGTGGGTTCGACTCTGAGGCAAAGCACATGGAGTTTGTATGGCAGCATGTAATTGCCTAGTTCAATTGACTGTGTTGCCTATGAGTTTCCATTGAATTGATAGGCCAGGTATTGTCTTTTGTTTGGCCATGTTGTGTGCGCAGTCACTAGGATTATGTGAACTAATGTAAACTCAGTTTCCAACTTCTCTGTGTTGGTGTAATCGTAGGCTATTAACTTGGGCTGCGAGAAATTGTGGGTTTGACTCTGAGGCAAAGCCCATGGACTTTGTATGGCTGCATGTAATTGCCAAGTCCAATGGACTGTGTTGCCTATGAGTTTCCTTTGAATTGATAGGCCAGGTATTGTCTTTTGTTTGGCCATGTTGTGTGCGCAGTCAGTAGGATTATTTGAATTAATGTAGAATCAGTTTCCCACTTCTCTGTGTTGGTGTAGTGGTAGGCTCTTTGCTTGGGCTGCGAGAGGTTGTGGGTTCGACTCTAATGCAAGGCCCATGGACTTTGTATGGCTGCATGTAATTGCCTAGTCCAATGTACTGTGTTAGCTTTGAGTTTCCATTGGATTGATAGGCCAGGTACTGTCTTTTGCTTTTGTTTGGCCATGTTGTGTGCGCAGTCACTAGGATTCTGTGAATTAATGTAGAGTCTGTTTCCAGCTTCTCTGTGTTGGTTTAGTGGTAGGCTATTTGCTTGTTCTCCAAGAGGTGGTGGGTTCGACTCTGAGGCAAGGCCCATTAACTTTGTATGACTTTGCTTAGTCTAATGGACTATGTTGCCTATGATTTCATTGGATTGATAGGCCAGATAATATCTTTTGCATTTGTTTGGCCATGTTGTGTGCGCAGTCACTAGGATTATGTGAATTAATGTAGAGTCATTTACCTACTTCTCTGTGTTGGTGTAGTGGTAGTCTCTTTGCTTAAGCTGCGAAAGGTTGTTGGGTCGACTTTGAGGCAAGGCCCATGGAGTTTGTATTGCTGCATGTAATTGCCTATTTTAGTTGACTGTGTTACCTATGAGTTCCTATTGGATTGATAGGCCAGGTACTACCTTTTGCTTTTGTTTGGCCATGTTGTGTGCGCAGTCACTAGGATTATGTGAACTAATGTAAACTCAGTTTTCAACTTCTCTGTGTTGGTGTAGTGGTAGGCACTTTGCTTGGGCTGCGAGAAAATGTGGGTTTTACTCTGAGGCAAAGCCCATAGACTTTGTATGGCTGCATGTAATTGCCTAGTCCAATGTACTGTGTTGCCTATGAGTTTTCATTGGACTGATAGGCCAGGTAATGTCTTTTGTTTGGTTATGTTGTGTGCGAAGTCGGTAGGATTATGTGAATTAATGTAGAATCAGTTTCCCACTTCTCTGTGTTGGTGTAGTGGAAGGCGCTTTGCTTGGCTGCGAGAGGTTGTGGGTTTGACTCTGAGGCAAGGCCCATGGACTTTGTATGGCTGCATGTAATTGCCTAGTTCAATGGACTGTGTTGCCTATGAGTTTCCATTGGCTTGATAGGCCAGGTAATGTCTTTTGCTTCTGTTTGGCCATGTTGTGTGCGCAGTCACTAGGATTATGTGAATTAATGTAGATGCAGCTTCCTACTTCTTTGTGTTGGTGTGGTTGTAGGCTCTTTGTTTGTTCTGCCAAAGGTTGTGGGATAGACTCTGAGGCAAGGCCCATGGACTCTGTATGGCTGCATGTAATTGCCTAGTCCAATGGATGGGGTTGCCTCTGAGTTTCCATTGGATTGATAGGCCAGGTACTGTCTTTTGCTTTCGTTTGGCCATGTTGTGTGCGCAGTCACTAGGATTATGTGAATTAATGTAGAATCTGTTTTCCACTTCTCTGTGTTGGTGTATTGGTAGGATCTTTGCTTGGGCTGCGAGAAGTTGTGGGTTTGACTCTGAGGCAAGGCCCATGGACTTTTTATGGCTGCATGTAATTGCCTAGTCCAATGGACTGTGTTGCCTATGAGTTTCCATTGGATTGATAGGCCAGGTATGGACTTTTGCTTTCGTTTGGCCATGTTGTGTGCGCAGTCACTAGGATTATGTGAATTAATGTAGAGGCAGGTTCACATTTCTCTGTGTTGGTGTAGTGGTAAGCTCTTTGCTTGAGCTGCGAGAGGTTGTGAGTTCGACTTTGAGGCAAGGCCCATGGACTTTGTATGGCTGCATGTTATTGCCTAGTCCAATGGACTGTGTTGCCTATGAGTTTCCATTGGATTGATAAGCCAGGTACTGTCTTTTGCTTTTGTTTAGCCATGTTGTGTGCGCAGTCGGTAGGATTATGTGAATTAATGTAGAATCAGTTTCCCACTTCTCTGTATTGGTGTAGTGGTAGGCTCTTTGCTTGGCTGCGAGAGGTTGTGGGTTTGACTCTGAAGCAAGGCCCATGGACTTTGTATGTCTCCATGTAATTGTCTAGTCCAATGGACTGTGTTGCCTATGAGTTTCCATTGGATTGATAGGCCAGGTACTGTCTTTTGCTTTTGTTTGGCCATGTTGTGTGCGCAGTCACTAGGATTATGTGAATTAATGTAGAGTCAGTTCCCAACTTCTCTGTGTTGGTTTAGTGGTAGGCTCTTTGCTTGTTCTCCAAGAGGTTGTGGGTTCGACTCTGAGGCAAGGCCCATGAACTTTGTATGGCTGCATGTATTTGCCTAGTCTAATGGACTGTGTTGCCTATGAGTTTCCATTGGATTGATAGGCCAGATAATGTCTTTTGCATTTGTTTCGCAATGTTGTGTGCACAGTCACTAGGATTATGTGAACTAATGTAAACTCAAAAGAACCAATTGAATGACCAAAAAGTAAAGATAGCTACACTCATTTAAGCAGTAAGAACCTATAAAGATGTGAGTGAACCAGCCAATATAAAAGTATATAATCTTTATTGAAAAATTTGTTAAAAGACAAACACATAAAACAGACAATGATGAGGACACATACAATTAACCTCAGGTGAACCAAAATATACAAGCAATAAATAGCATAAGTGCATAATGGTCATGTATCGGAAAAAAAGTGCACCAAAAAAGGGGTGCTGTCCAAGTTTCTTTGAAGAGCCAATAGTCTTTAGGTAGATGAAGAGTGTCCCAAAGAACACCAATAAGGTGGAACTATATTAAATTTCAAGCTAAACAAAGCTTTTTTCTTCATTCAAGACTAAATGTATGAGAGCCACAATCCTATTGCTACAAAACGTGGCATATAACAGGGGAAACAAAGAATACATGTGTCTATGATATTAACAGGATATAATCCTATAAGATGCAAACATAATAGTTTATAAAAAGCAAATCCTGAATGGATCAGGTGGTATAACCACAACAATGTTTCCAAATGCCTACAGTCCCAAACAGGGGAGAAGCAGGATCTCAACCATACATATAAAGAAAAGGCAGAAACTGACACAAGTGTCAAAATATAACACTTTTTTCACAGGGCTGGACTAGGAGGCCATATTCCCAGTGTTATAATCAGATAGAAGGGCGGAATGGCTGCATTACCACAGTACTATACCTTTACAAGGAAACAGAGTCAGCCATAGGACCGACCCAAACACTGTGGTGAATCCACAAAAACACACACCAGAAGGGTGTTACAGGGCCCAGACTAAAAAGCCATATTCCCAGTACTATAGCCCACAGAAAGGCAGCATGGCTGCAATACCACAGTAATTTGCCCCTACAAGGGAACAAAGTCAGCCATAAGAACCAACCTTAGCACTGAGTGGCAAGCCCACAAAGACACAGACCAGGAAGATAATAACCTGAGGATAAAGGTACCCCGACACGTGTTTCCCCTTGGAAGAAGCTTTTCTGCGAAACACGTGTCGGGGTACCTTTATCCTCAGGTTATTATCTTCCTGGTCTGTGTCTTTGTGGGCTTGCCACTCAGTGCTAAGGTTGGTTCTTATGGCTGACTTTGTTCCCTTGTAGGGGCAAATTACTGTGGTATTGCAGCCATGCTGCCTTTCTGTGGGCTATAGTACTGGGAATATGGCTTTTTAGTCTGGGCCCTGTAACACCCTTCTGGTGTGTGTTTTTGTGGATTCACCACAGTGTTTGGGTCGGTCCTATGGCTGACTCTGTTTCCTTGTAAAGGTATAGTACTGTGGTAATGCAGCCATTCCGCCCTTCTATCTGATTATAACACTGGGAATATGGCCTCCTAGTCCAGCCCTGCGAAAAAAGTGTTATATTTTGACACTTGTGTCAGTTTCTCCCTTTTCTTTATATGTATGGTTGAGATCCTGCTTCTCCCCTGTTTGGGACTGTAGGCATTTGGAAACATTGTTGTGGTTATACCACCTGATCCATTCAGGATTTGCTTTTTGAAAACTATTATGTTTGCATCTTATAGGATTATATCCTGTTAATATCATAGACACATGTATTCTTTGTTTCCCCTGTTATATACCACGTTTTGTAGCAATAGGATTGTGGCTCTCATACATTTAGTCTTGAATGAAGAAAAAAGCTTTGTTTAGCTTGAAATTTAATATAGTTCCACCTTATTGGTGTTCTTTGGGACACTCTTCATCTACCTAAAGACTATTGGCTCTTCAAAGAAACTTGGACAGCACCCCTTTTTTGGTGCACTTTTTTTCCGATACATGACCATTATGCACTTATGCTATTTATTGCTTGTATATTTTGGTTCACCTGAGGTTAATTGTATGTGTCCTCATCATTGTCTGTTTTATGTGTTTGTCTTTTAACAAATTTTTCAATAAAGATTATATACTTTTATATTGGCTGGTTCACTCACATCTTTATAGGTTCTTACTGCTTAAATGAGTGTAGCTATCTTTACTTTTTGGTCATTCAATTGGTTCTTTTGAGTTTACATTAGTTCACATAATCCTAGTGACTGTGCACACAACATTGCGAAACAAATGCAAAAGACATTATCTGGCCTATCAATCCAATGGAAACTCATAGGCAACACAGTCCATTAGACTAGGCAAATACATGCAGCCATACAAAGTTCATGGGCCTTGCCTCAGAGTCGAACCCACAACCTCTTGGAGAACAAGCAAAGAGCCTCCCACTAAACCAACACAGAGAAGTTGGAAACTGACTCTACATTAATTCACATAATCCTAGTGACTGCGCACACAACATGGCCAAACAAAAGCAAAAGACAGTACCTGGCCTATCAATCCAATGGAAACTCATAGGCAACACAGTCCATTGGACTAGACAATTACATGGAGACATACAAAGTCCATGGGCCTTGCTTCAGAGTCAAACCCACAACCTCTCGCAGCCAAGCAAAGAGCCTACCACTACACCAATACAGAGAAGTGGGAAACTGATTCTACATTAATTCACATAATCCTACCGACTGCGCACACAACATGGCTAAACAAAAGCAAAAGACAGTACCTGGCTTATCAATCCAATGGAAACTCATAGGCAACACAGTCCATTGGACTAGGCAATAACATGCAGCCATACAAAGTCCATGGGCCTTGCCTCAAAGTCGAACTCACAACCTCTCGCAGCTCAAGCAAAGAGCTTACCACTACACCAACACAGAGAAATGTGAACCTGCCTCTACATTAATTCACATAATCCTAGTGACTGCGCACACAACATGGCCAAACGAAAGCAAAATTCCATACCTGGCCTATCAATCCAATGGAAACTCATAGGCAACACAGTCCATTGGACTAGGCAATTACATGCAGCCATAAAAAGTCCATGGGCCTTGCCTCAGAGTCAAACCCACAACTTCTCGCAGCCCAAGCAAAGATCCTACCAATACACCAACACAGAGAAGTGGAAAACAGATTCTACATTAATTCACATAATCCTAGTGACTGCGCACACAACATGGCCAAACGAAAGCAAAAGACAGTACCTGGCCTATCAATCCAATGGAAACTCAGAGGCAACCCCATCCATTGGACTAGGCAATTACATGCAGCCATACAGAGTCCATGGGCCTTGCCTCAGAGTCTATCCCACAACCTTTGGCAGAACAAACAAAGAGCCTACAACCACACCAACACAAAGAAGTAGGAAGCTGCATCTACATTAATTCACATAATCCTAGTGACTGCGCACACAACATGGCCAAACAGAAGCAAAAGACATTACCTGGCCTATCAAGCCAATGGAAACTCATAGGCAACACAGTCCATTGAACTAGGCAATTACATGCAGCCATACAAAGTCCATGGGCCTTGCCTCAGACTCAAACCCACAATCTCTCGCAGCCAAGCAAAGCGCCTTCCACTACACCAACACAGAGAAGTTGGGAACTGATTCTACATTAATTCACATAATCCTACCGACTTCGCACACAACATAACCAAACAAAAGACATTACCTGGCCTATCAGTCCAATGAAAACTCATAGGCAACACAGTACATTGGACTAGGCAATTACATGCAGCCATACAAAGTCTATGGGCTTTGCCTCAGAGTCAAACCCACATTTTCTCGCAGCCCAAGCAAAGAGCCTACCACTACACCAACACAGAGAAGTTGAAAACTGAGTTTACATTAGTTCACATAATCCTAGTGACTGCGCACACAACATGGCCAAACAAAAGCAAAAGGTAGTACCTGGCCTATCAATCCAATAGGAACTCATAGGTAACACAGTCAACTAAAATAGGCAATTACATGCAGCCATACAAACTCCATGGGCCTTGCCTCAAAGTCGACCCAACAACCTTTCGCAGCTTAAGCAAAGAGACTACCACTACACCAACACAGAGAAGTAGGTAAATGACTCTACATTAATTCACATAATCCTAGTGACTGCGCACACAACATGGCCAAACAAATGCAAAAGATATTATCTGGCCTATCAATCCAATGAAATCATAGGCAACATAGTCCATTAGACTAAGCAAAGTCATACAAAGTTAATGGGCTTTGCCTCAGAGTCGAACCCACAACCTCTTGGAGAACAAGCAAAGAGCCTACCACTAAACCAACACAGAGAAGTTGGAAACAGACTCTACATTAATTCACAGAATCCTAGTGACTGCGCACACAACATGGCCAAACAAAAGCAAAAGACAGTACCTGGCCTATCAATCCAATGGAAACTCAAAGCTAACACAGTACATTGGACTAGGCAATTACATGCAGCCATACAAAGTCCATGGGCCTTGCATTAGAGTCGAACCCACAACCTCTCGCAGCCCAAGCAAAGAGCCTACCACTACACCAACACAGAGAAGTGGGAAACTGATTCTACATTAATTCAAATAATCCTACTGACTGCGCACACAACATGGCCAAACAAAAGACAATACCTGGCCTATCAATTCAAAGGAAACTCATAGGCAACACAGTCCATTGGACTTGGCAATTACATGCAGCCATACAAAGTCCATGGGCTTTGCCTCAGAGTCAAACCCACAATTTCTCGCAGCCCAAGTTAATAGCCTACGATTACACCAACACAGAGAAGTTGGAAACTGAGTTTACATTAGTTCACATAATCCTAGTGACTGCGCACACAACATGGCCAAACAAAAGACAATACCTGGCCTATCAATTCAATGGAAACTCATAGGCAACACAGTCATTTGAACTAGGCAATTACATGCTGCCATACAAACTCCATGTGCTTTGCCTCAGAGTCGAACCCACAACCTCTCACAGCTTAAGCAAAGAGACTACAACTACACCAACACAGAGAAGTAGGTGAATGACTCTACATTAATTCACATAATCCTAGTGACTGCGAACACAACATGGCCAAACAAAAGCAAAAGACAGTACCTGGCCTATCAATCCAATTGAAACTCATAAGCAACATAGTCCATTGAACTAGGCAATAACATGCAGCCATACAAAGTCCATGGGCCTTGCCTCAAAGTCTAACTCACAACCTCTCGCAGCTCAAGCAAAGAGCCTACCACTACACCAACACAGAGAAATGTGAACCTGACTCTACATTAATTCACATAATCCTAGTGACTGCGAACACAACATGGCCAAACATAAGCAAAAGGCAGTACCTGGCCTATCAATCCAATGGGAACTCATACGCAACACAGTCAATTGAACTACGCAATTACATGCAGCCATACAAACTCCATGGGCCTTGCCTCAGAGTCGAACCCACAACCTCTCGCAGCTTAAGCAAAGAGCCTACCCCTAAACCAACACAGAGAAGTGGGAAACTGATTCTACATTAATTCACATAATCCTACCGACTGCGCACACAACACGGCCAAACAAAAGACAATACCTGGCCTATCAATTCAATGGAAACTCATAGGCAACACAGTCCATTGGACTAGGCAATTACATGCAGCCATACAAAGTCCATGGGCTTTGCCTAAAAGTCAAACCCACAACTTCTCGCAGCCCAAGCAAAGAGCCTACCACTACACCAACACAGAGAAGTTGGTAACTGAGTTTACATTAATTCACATAATCCTAGTGACTGCGCACACAACATGGCCAAACAAAAGCAAAAGACAGTACCTGGCCTATCAGTCCAATGGAAAATCATAGGCAACACAGTCCATTGGACTAGACAATTACATGGAGACATACAAAGTCCATGGGCCTTTCCTCAGAGTCAAACCCACAACCTCTCGCAGCCAAGCAAAGAGCCTACCACTACACCAACACAGAGAAGTGGGAAACTGATTCTACATTAATTCACATAATCCTACCGACTGCGCACACAACATGGCCAAACAAAAGACAACACCTGGCCTATCAATCCAATGGAAACTCATAGGCAACACAGTCCATTAGACTAGGCAAATACATGCAGCCATATAAAGTTCATGGGCCTTGCCTCAGAGTCGAACCCACATCCTCTTGGAGAACAAGCAAAGAGCCTACCACTAACCCAACACAGAGAAGTTGGAAACCGACTCTACATTAATTCACATAATCCTAGTGACTGCGCACACAACATGGCCAAACAAAAGCAAAAGACATTACCTGGCCTATCAATCCAATGTAAACTCATAGGTAACACAGTACATTACTAGGATTATGTGAATTAATGTAGAGTCAGGTTCACATTTCTCTGTGTTGGTGTAGTGGTAGGCTCTTTGCTTGAGCTGCGAGAGTTTGTGAGTTAGACTTTGAGGCATGGCCCATGGACTTTGTATGGCTGCATGTTATTGCCTAGTCCAATGGACTATGTTGCCTATGAGTTTCAATTGGATTGATAGGCAAGGTACTGTCTTTTGCTTTTGTTTGGCCATGTTGTGTTCGCAGTCACTAGGATTATGTGAATTAATGTAGAGTCATTCACCTACTTCTCTGTGTTGGTGTAGTTGTAGTCTCTTTGTTGCTTATGAGTTTCAATTTGATTGATAGGCCAGGTACTGTCTTTTGCTTTTGTTTGGCCATGTTATGTGCGCAGTCACTAGGATTATGTGAATTAATGTAGAGTCATTCACCTTCTTCTCTGTGTTGGTGTAGTGGTAGTCTCTTTGCTTAAACTGCGAGAGGTTGTGGGTTCGACTCTGAGGCAAAGCCCATGGAGTTTGTATGGCAGCATGTAATTGCCTAGTTCAATTGACTGTGTTGCCTATGAGTTTCCATTGAATTGATAGGCCAGGTATTGTCTTTTGTTTGGCCATGTTGTGTGCGCAGTCACTAGGATTATGTGAACTAATGTAAACTCAGTTTCCAACTTCTCTGTGTTGGTGTAATCGTAGGCTATTTCCTTGGGCTGCGAGAAATTGTGGGTTTGACTCTGAGGCAAAGCCCATGGACTTTGTATGGCTGCATGTAATTGCCAAGTCCAATGGACTGTGTTGCCTATGAGTTTCCTTTGAATTGATAGGCCAGGTATTGTCTTTTGTTTGGCCATGTTGTGTGCGCAGTCGGTAGGATTATTTGAATTAATGTAGAAACAGTTTCCCACTTCTCTGTGTTGGTGTAGTGGTAGGCTCTTTGCTTGGGCTGCGAGAGGTTGTGGGTTCGACTCTAATGCAAGGCCCATGGACTTTGTATGTCTCCATGTAATTGTCTAGTCCAATGGACTGTGTTGCCTATGAGTTTCCATTGGTTTGATAGGCCAGGTGTTGTCTTTTGCTTTTGTTTGGCCATGTTATGTGCGCAGTCACTAGGATTATGTGAATTAATGAAGAATTGGTTTTCCACTTCTCTGTGTTGGTGTATTAGTAGGCTCTTTCCTTGGGCTACGAGAGGGTGTGGGTTCGACTCTGGGGCAAGGCCAATGGGCTTTGTATGGCTGCATGTAATTGCCTAGTCCAATGTACTGTGTTAGCTTTGAGTTTCCATTGGATTGATAGGCCAGGTGCTGTCTTTTGCTTTTGTTTTGCCATGTTGTGTGCGCAGTCACTAGGATTCTGTGAATTAATGTAGAGTTTGTTTCCAACTTCTCTGTGTTGGTTTAGTGGTAGGCTCTTTGCTTGTTCTCCAAGAGGTTGTGGGTTCGACTCTGAGGCAAGGCCCATTAACTTTGTATGGCTGCATATATTTGCTTAGTCTAATGGACTATGTTGCCTATGATTTCATTGGATTGATAGGCCAGATAATGTCTTTTGCATTTGTTTGGCCATGTTGTGTGCGCAGTCTCTAGGATTATGTGAATTAATGTAGAGTCCTTTACCTACTTCTCTGTGTTGGTGTAGAGGTAGTCTTTTTGCTTAAGCTGCGAAAGGTTGTTGGTTCGACTTTGAGGCAAGGCCCATGGAGTTTGTATGGATGCATGTAATTGCCTATTTCAGTTGACTGTGTTACCTATGAGTTCCTATTGGATTGATAGGCCAGGTACTACCTTTTGCTTTTGTTTGGCCATGTTGTGTGCGCAGTCACTAGGATTATGTGAACTAATGTAAACTCAGTTTTCAACTTCTCTGTGTTGGTGTAGTGGTAGGCTCTTTTCTTGGTCTGCGAGAAAATGTGGGTTTGACTCTGAGGCAAAGCCCATAGACTTTGTATGGCTGCATGTAATTGCCTAGTCCAATGAACTGTGTTGCCTATGAGTTTTCATTGGACTGATAGGCCAGGTATTGTCTTTTGTTTGGTTATGTTGTGTGCGAAGTCGGTAGGATTATGTGAATTAATGTAGAATCAGTTTCCCACTTCTCTGTGTTGGTGTAGTGGAAGGCGCTTTGCTTGGCTGCGAGAAGTTGTGGGTTTGACTCTGAGGCAAGGCCCATGGACTTTGTATGGCTGCATGTAATTGCCTAGTTCAATGGACTGTGTTGCCTATGAGTATCCATTGGCTTGATAGGCCAGGTAATGTCTTTTGCTTCTGTTTGGCCATGTTGTGTGCGCAGTCACTAGGATTATGTGAATTAATGTAGATGCAGCTTCCTACTTCTTTGTGTTGGTGTGGTTGTAGGCTCTTTGCTTGTTCTGCCAGAGGTTGTGGGATAGACTCTGAGGCAAGGCCCATGGACTCTGTATGGCTGCATGTAATTGCCTAGTCCAATGGATGGGGTTGCCTCTGAGTTTCCATTGGATTGATAGGCCAGGTACTGTCTTTTGCTTTTGTTTGGCCATGTTGTGTGCGCAGTCACTAGGATTATGTGAGTTAATGTAGAGTCGGTTTCACACTTCTCCGTGTTGCTGTAGTGGTAGGCTTTTTTCTTGGGCTGCGAGAGGTTGTGAGTTCGACTCTGAGGCAAGGCCCATGGACTTTTTATGGCTGCATGTAATTGCATAGTCCAATGGACTGTGTTACCTATGAGATTCCATTGGATTGATAGGCCAGGTGCCTTCTTTTGCTTTTGTTTGGCCATGTTTTGTACGCAGTCACTAGGATTATGTGAATTAATGTTGAGTCAGTTTCCCACTTCTCTGTGTTGGTGTAGTGGTAGGCTCTTTGCTTGGGCTGGGAGAGGTTGTGAGTTCGACTCAAATGCAAGGCTCATGGACTTTGTATGGCTGCATCTAATTGCCTAGTCCAAAGGACTGTGTTGCCTATGAGTTTCCATTGGATTGATAGGCCAGGTATTGACTTTTGCTTTCGTTTGGCCATGTTGTGTGCGCAGTCACTAGGATTATGTGAATTAATATAGAGTCAGTTTCACATTTCTCTGTGTTGGTGTAGTGGTAGGCTCTTTGCTTGAGCTGCGAGAGGTTGTGGATTTGACTCTGAGGCAAGGCTCTTGGACTTTTTATGGCTGCATGTAATTGCCTAGTATAATGGACTGTGTTGCCTATGAGTTTCCATTGGATTGATAGGCCAGGTATTGACTTTTGCTTTCGTTTGGCCATGTTGTGTGCGCAGTCACTAGGTTTATGTGAATTAATGTAGAGTCAGGTTCACATTTCTCTGTGTTGGTGTAGTAGTAGGCTCTTTGCTTAAACTGCAAGAGGTTGTGAGTTCGACTTTGAGGCAAGGCCCATGGACATTGTATGGCTGCATGTTATTGCCTAGTCCAATGGACTATGTTGCTTATGAGCTTCAATTGGATTGATAGGCCAGATACTGTCTTTTGCTTTTGTTTGGCCATGTTGTGTGCGCAGTCACTAGGATTATGTGAATTAATGTAGAGTCATTCACCTACTTCTCTGTGTTGGTTTAGTGGTAGGCTCTTTGCTTGTTCTCCAAGAGGTTGTGGGTTCGACTCTGAGGCAAGGCCCATGAACTTTGTATGGCTGCATGTATTTGCCTAGTCTAATGGACTGTGTTGCCTATGAGTTTCCATTGGATTGATAGGCCAGATAATGTCTTTTGCATTTGTTTGGCCATGTTGTGTGCACAGTCACTAGGATTATGTGAACTAATGTAAACTCTGTTACCAACGTCTCTGTGTTGGTGTAGTGGTAGGCTCTTTGCTTGGGCTGCGAGAAATTGTGGGTTTGACTCTGAGGCAAAGCCCATGGACTTTGTATGGCTGCATGTAATTGTCTTGTCCAATGGACTGTGTTGCCTATGAGTTTCCACTGGTTTGATAGGCCAGGTAATGTCTTTTGCTTTTGTTTGGCCATGTTGTGTGCGCAGTCACTAGGAATATGTGAATTAATGTAGACGCAGCTTCCTACTTTTTTGTGTTGGTGTAGTTGTAAGCTCTTTGCTTGTTCTGCCAGAGGTTGTGGGTTTGACTCTGAGGCAAGGCCCATGGACTTTGTATGGCTGCATGTAATTGCCTAGTCCAATGGACTATGTTGTCTATGAGTTTCCATTGGATTGATAGGCCAGGGACTGTCTTTTGCTTTTGTTTGGCCATGTTGTGTGCGCAGTCACTAGGATTATGTGAATTTATGTTGAGTCAGTTTCGCTTTTCTCTGTGTTGGTGTAGTGGTAGGCTCTTTGCTTGGGCTGAGAGAGGTTGTGGGTTTGACTCTGAGACAAGGCCCATGGACTTTGTATGGCTGCATGTAATTGCCTAGTCCAATTGATTGCGTTGCCTATGAGTTTCCATTGGATTGATAGGCCAGGTACCGTCTTTTGCTTTTGTTTGGCCATGTTGTGTGCGCAGTCACTAGGATTATGTGAATTAATGTAGAATCTGTTTTCCACTTCTCTGTGTTGGTGTATTGGTAGGCTCTTTGCTTGGGCTACGAGAGGTTGTGGGTTTGACTCTGGGGCAAGGCCCATGGGCTTTGTATAGCTGCATGCAATTGCCTAGTCCAATGTACTGTGTTACCTATGAGTTTACATTGGATTGATAGGCCAGGTAATGTCTTTTGCTTTTGTTTGGCCATGTTGTGTGCGCAGTCACTAGGATTATGTGAATTAATGTAGAGTCAGTTTCCAACTTCTCTGTGTTGGTTTAGTGGTAGGCTCTTTGCTTGTTCTCCAAGAGGATGTGGGTTCGACTCTGAGGCAAGGCCCATGAACTTTGTATGGCTGCATGTATTTGACTAGTCTAATGGACTGTGTTGCCTATGAGTTTCCATTGGATTGATAGGCCAGGTATTGTCTTTTGTTTGGCCATGTTGTGTGCGCAGTCGGTAGGATTATGTGAATTAATGTAGAATCAGTTTCCCACTTCTCTGTGTTGGTGTAGTGGTAGGCTCCTTGCTTGGGCTGCGAGAAGTTGTGGGTTTGACTTTTAGGCAAAGCCCATGGACTTTGTATGGCTGCATGTAATTGCCTAGTCCAATGGACTGTGTTGCCAATGAGTTTCCATTGAATTGATAGGCCAGGTATTGTCTTTTGTTTAGCCATGTTGTGTGCGCAGTCGGTAGGATTATGTGAATTAATGTAGAAACAGTTTCCCACTTCTCTGTGTTGGTGTAGTGGTAGGCTCTTTGCTTGGCTGCGAGAGGTTGAGGGTTTGACTCTGAGGCAAGGCCCATGGACTTTGTATGTCTCCATGTAATTTTCTAGTCCAATGGACTGTGTTGCCTATGAGTTTCCATTGGATTGATAAGCCAGGTACTGCCTTTTGCTTTTGTTTGGCCATGTTGTGTGCGCAGTCACTAGGATTATGTGAATTAATGTAGAGTCGGTTCCCAACTTCTCTGTGTTGGTTTAGGGGTAGGCTCCTTGCTTAAGCTGCGAGAGGTTGTGGGTTCGACTCTGAGGCAAGGCCCATGGAGTTTGTATGGCTGCATATAATTGCGTAGTTCAATTGACTGTGTTGCCTATGAGTTCCCATTGGATTGATAGGCCAGGTACTGCCTTTTGCTTTTGTTTGGCCATGTTGTGTGCGCAGTCACTAGGATTATGTGAATTAATGTAGAGTCTGGTTCACATTTCTCTGTGTTGGTGTAGTGGTAGGCTCTTTGCTTGAGCTGCGAGAGGTTGTGAGTTCGACTTTGAGGCAAGGCCCATGGACGTTGTATGGCTGCATGTTATTGCCTAGTCCAATGGACTATGTTGCCTATGAGTTTTAATTGGAATGATAGGCCAGGTACTGTCTTTTGCTTTTGTTTGGCCATGTTGTGTGCGCAGTCACTAGGATTATGTGAATTAATGTAGAGTCAGTTTCACACTTCTCTGTGTTGCTGTAGTGGTAGGCTTTTTTCTTGGGCTGCGAGATGTTGTGAGTTCGACTCTGAGGCAAGGCCCATGGACTTTGTATGGCTGCATGTAATTGCCTAGTCCAATGGACTGTGTTGCCAATGAGTTTCCATTGGATTGATAGGCCAGGTACTGTCTTTTGCTTTCGTTTGGCCATGTTGTGTGCGCAGTCACTAGGATTATTTGAGTTAATGAAGAGTCAGTTTCAAACTTCTCTGTGTTGGTGTAGTGGTAGGCTCTTTGCTTTGGCTGCGAGAAGTTGTGGGTTTGACTCTAATGCAAGGTTCATGGACTTTGTATAACTGCATGTAATTGCCTAGTCCACTGGACTTTGTTGCCTATGAGTTTCCATTGGATTGATAGGCCAGGTATTGACTTTTGCTTTCGTTTGGCCATGTTGTGTGCGCAGTCACTAGGATTATGTGAATTAATGTAGAGTCAGTTTCACATTTCTCTGTGTTGGTGTAGTGGTAGGATCTTTGCTTGGGCTGCGAGAAGTTGTGGGTTTGACTCTGAGGCAAGGCCCATGGACTTTTTATGGCTGCATGTAATTGCCTAGTCCAATGGACTGTGTTGCCTATGAGTTTCCATTGGATTGATAGGCCAGGTATGGACTTTTGCTTTCGTTTGGCCATGTTGTGTGCGCAGTCACTAGGATTATGTGAATTAATGTAGAGGCAGGTTCACATTTCTCTGTGTTGGTGTAGTGGTAGGCTCTTTGCTTGAGCTGCGAGAGGTTGTGAGTTCGACTTTGAGGCAAGGCCCATGGACTTTGTATGGCTGCATGTTATTGCCTAGTCCAATGGACTGTGTTGCCTATGAGTTTCCATTGGATTGATAAGCCAGGTACTGTCTTTTGCTTTTGTTTAGCCATGTTGTGTGCGCAGTCGGTAGGATTATGTGAATTAATGTAGAATCAGTTTCCCACTTCTCTGTATTGGTGTAGTGGTAGGCTCTTTGCTTAGCTGCGAGAGGTTGTGGGTTTGACTCTGAAGCAAGGCCCATGGACTTTGTATGTCTCCATGTAATTGTCTAGTCCAATGGACTGTGTTGCCTATGAGTTTCCATTGGATTGATAGGCCAGGTACTGTCTTTTGCTTTTGTTTGGCCATGTTGTGTGCGCAGTCACTAGGATTATGTGAATTAATGTAGAGTCAGTTTCCAACTTCTCTGTGTTGGTTTAGTGGTAGGCTCTTTGCTTGTTCTCCAAGAGGTTGTGGGTTCGACTCTGAGGCAAGGCCCATGAACTTTGTATGGCTGCATGTATTTGCCTAGTCTAATGGACTGTGTTGCCTATGAGTTTCCATTGGATTGATAGGCCAGATAATGTCTTTTGCATTTGTTTCGCAATGTTGTGTGCACAGTCACTAGGATTATGTGAACTAATGTAAACTCAGTTTCCATCTTGTCTGTGTTGGTGTAGTGGTAGGCTCTTTGCTTGGGCTGCGACAAATTGTGGGTTTGACTCAGAGGCAAAGCCCATGGACTTTGTATGGCTGCATGTAATTGTTTAGTCCAATGGACTGTGTTGCCTATGAGTTTCCATTGGCTTGATAGGCCAGGTAATGTCTTTTGCTTTTGTTTGGCCATGTTGTGTGCGCAGTCTCTAGGAATATGTGAATTAATGTAGACGCACCTTCCTACATTTTTGTGTTGGTGTAGTTGTAAGCTCTTTGCTTGTTCTGCCAGAGGTTGTGGGTTTGACTCTGAGGCAAGGCCCATGGACTTTGTATGGCTGCATGTAATTGCCTAGTCCAATGGACTATGTTGTATATGAGTTTCCATTGGATTGATAGGCCAGGGACTGTCTTTTGCTTTTGTTTGGCCATGTTGTGTGTGCAGTCACTAGGATTATGTGAATTTATGTTGAGTCAGTTTCGCTCTTCTCTGTGTTGGTTTAGTGGTAGGCTCTTTGCTTGGGCTACAAGAGGTTGTGGGTTCGACTCTGAGGCAAGGCCCATGGACTTTGTATGGCTGCATGTAATTGCCTAGTCCAATTGATTGCTTTGCCTATGAGTTTCTATTGGATTGATAGGCCAGGTACTGTCTTTTGCTTTTGTTTGGCCATGTTGTGTGCGCAGTCACTAGGATTATGTGAATTAATGTAGAATCAGTTTTTCACTTCTCTGTGTTGGTGTATTGGTAGGCTCTTTGCTTGGGCTACGAGAGGTTGTGGGTTCGACTCTGGGGCAAGGCCCATGGGCTTTGTATGGCTGCATTTAATTGCCTAGTCTAATGTACTGTGTTACCTATGAGTTTCCATTGGATTGATAGGCCAGGTACTGTCTTTTGCTTTTGTTTGGCCATGTTGTGTGCGCAGTCACTAGGATTATGTGAATTAATGTAGAGTCGGTTTCCAACTTCTCTGTGTTGGTTTAGTGGTAGGCTCTTTGCTTGTTCTCCAAGAAGTTGTGGGTTCGACTCTGAGGCAAGGCCCATGAACTTTGTATGGCTGCATGTATTTGCCTAGTCTAATGGACTATGAGTTTCCATTGGATTGATAGGCCAGGTATTGTCTTTTGTTTGGCCATGTTGTGTGCGCAGTCGGTAGGATTATGTGAATTAATGTAGAATCAGTTTCCCACTTATCTGTGTTGGTGTAGTGGTAGGCTCTTTGCTTGGCTGCGAGAGGTTGTGGGTTTGACTTTGAGGCAAGGCCCATGGACTTTGTATGTCTCCATGTAATTGTCTAGTTCAATGGACTGTGTTGCCTATGAGTTTCCATTGGCTTGATAGGCCAGGTAATGTCTTTTGCTTTTGTTTGGCCATGTTGTGTGCACATTCACTAGGATTATGTGAATTAATGTAGACGCAACTTCCTACTTCTTTGTGTTGGTGTAGTTGTAGGCTCTTTGCTTGTTCTGCCAGAGGTTGTGGGTTTGACTCTGAGGCAAGGCCCATGGACTTTGTATGGCTGCATGTAATTGCCAAGTCTAATGGACTGTGTTGCCTACGAGTTTCCATTGGATTGATAGGCCAGGTATTGTCTTTTGCTTTTGTTTGGCCATGTTGTGTGCGCAGTCACTAGGATTATGTGAATTAATGTAGAATCCGTTTCCCACTTCTCTGTGTTGGTGTAGTGGAAGCTGCTTTGCTTGGCTGCGAGAGGTTGTGGGTTTGACTCTGCGGCATGGCCCATGGACTTTGTATGGCTGCATGTAATCGCCTAGTTCAATGGACTGTGTTGCCTATGAGTTTCCATTGGCCTGATAGGCCAGGTAATGTCTTTTGCTTTTGTTTGGGCCATGTTGTGTGCGCATTCACTAGGATTATGTGAATTAATGTAGACGCAGCTTCCTACTTCTTTGTGTTGGTGTAGTTGTAGGCTCTTTGCTTGTTCTGCCAGAGGTTGTGGGTTTGACTCTGAGGCAAGGCCCATGGACTTTGTGAGGCTGCATGTAATTGCCTATTCCAATGGGCTATGTTGTCTATGAGTTTCCATTGGATTGATAGGCAAGGGACTGTCTTTAGCTTTTGTTTGGCCATGTTGTGTGCGCAGTCACTAGGATTATGTGAATTTATGTTGAGTCAGTTTCGCACTTCTCTGTGTTGGTGTAGTGGTGGGCTCTTTGCTTGGGCTGTAAGAGGTTGTGGGTTTGACTCTGAGGCAAGGCCCATGGACTTTGTATGGCTGCATGTAATTGCCTAGTCCAATGGATTGATAGGCCAGGTACTGTCTTTTGTTTTCGTTTGGCCATGTTTTGTGCGCAGTCACTAGGATTATGTGAGTTAATGTAGAGACAGTTTCACAATTCTCTGTGTTGCTGAAGTGGTAGGCTTTTTTGTTGGGCTGCGAGAGGTTGTGAGTTCGACTCTGAGGCAAGGCCCATGGACTTTGTATGGCTGCATGTAATTGCATAGTCCAATGGACTGCGTTACCTATGAGTTTCCATTGGATTGATAGGCCAGGTGCTTTCTTTTGCTTTTGTTTGGCCATGTTGTGTGCGCAGTCACTAGGAATATGTGAATTAATGTAGAGTCAGTTTCACATTTCTCTTTGTTGGTGTAGTGGTAGGCTCTTTGCTTGGGCTTTGAGAGGTTGTGGGTTTGACTCTGAGGCAAGGCCCATGGACTTTTTATGGCTGCATGTAATTGCCTAGTCCAATGGACTGTGTTGCCTATGAGTTTCCATTGGATTGATAGGCCAGGTACTGTATTTTGTTTTCGTTTGGCCATGTTGTGTGCGCACTCACTAGGATTATGTGAATTAATGTAGAGGCAGGTTCACATTTCTCTGTGTTGGTGTAGTGGTAGGCTCTTTGCTTGAGCTGCGAGAGGTTGTGGGTTTGACTCTGAGGCAAGGCCCATGGACTTTTTATGGCTGCATGTTATTGCCTAGTCCAATGGACTGTGTTGCCTATGAGTTTCCATTGGATTGATAAGCCAGGTACTGTCTTTTGCTTTTGTTTAGCCATGTTGTGTGCGCAGTCGGTAGGATTATGTGAATTAATGTAGAATCAGTTTCCAACTTCTCTGTGTTGGTTTAGTGGTAGGCTCTTTGCTTGTTCTCCAAGAGGTTGTGGGTTCGACTCTGAGGCAAGGCCCATGAACGTTGTATGGCTGCATGTATTTGCCTAGTCTAATGGACTGTGTTGCCTATGAGTTTCCATTGGATTGATAGGCCAGATAATGTCTTTTGCATTTGTTTCGCCATGTTGTGTGCACAGTCACTAGGATTATGTGAACTAATGTAAACTCAGTTTCCAACTTGTCTGTGTTGTTGTAGTGGTAGGCTCTTTGCTTGGGATGCGAGAAATTGTGGGTTTGACTCTGAGGCAAAGCCCATGGACTTTGTATGGCTGCATGTAATTGTTTAGTCCAATGGACTGTGTTGCCTATGAGTTTCCATTGGCTTGATAGGCCAGGTAATGTCTTTTGCTTTTGTTTGGCCATGTTGTGTGCGCAGTCGCTAGGAATATGTAAATTAATGTAGACACAGCTTCCTACTTTTTTGTGTTGGTGTAGTTGTAAGCTCTTTGCATGTTCTGCCAGAGGTTGTGGGTTTGACTCTGAGGCAAGGCCCATGGACTTTGTATGGCTGCATGTAATTGCCTAGTCCAATGGACTATGTTGTATATGAGTTTCCATTGGATTGATAGGCCAGGGACTGTCTTTTGCTTTTGTTTGGCCATGTTGTGTGCACAGTCACTAGGATTATGTGAACTAATGTAAACTCTGTACCAACTTCTCTGTGTTGGTGTAGTGGTAGGCTCTTTGCTTGGGCTACAAGAGGTTGTGGGTTCGACTCTGAGGCAAGGCCCATGGACTTTGTATGGCTGCATGTAATTGCCTAGTCCAATTGATTGCTTTGCCTATGAGTTTCAATTGGAATGATAGGCCAGGTAATGTCTTTTGCTTTTGTTTGGCCATGTTGTGTGCGCAGTCACTAGGATTATGTGAATTAATGTAGAATCAGTTTTCCACTTCTCTGTGTTGGTGTATTTGTAGGCTCTTTGCTTGGGCTACAAGAGGTTGTGGGCTCGACTCTGGGGCAAGGCCCAGGGGCTTTGTATGGCTGCATGTATTTGCCTAGTCTAATGGACTGTGTTGCCTATGAGTTTCCATTGGATTGATAGGCCAGGTATTTTCTTTTGTTTGGCCATGTTGTGTGCGCAGTCGGTAGGATTATGTGAATTAATGTAGAATCAGTTTCCCACTTCTCTGTGTTGGTGTAGTGGTAGGCTCTTTGCTTGGCTGCAAGAGGGTGTGGGTTTGACTCTAAGGCAAGGCCCATGGACTTTGTATGTCTCCATGTAATTGTCTAGTCCAATGGACTGTGTTGCCTATGAGTTTCTATTGGATTTATAGGCCAGGTACTGTCTTTTGCTTTTGTTTGGCCATGTTGTGTGCGCAGTCACTAGGATTATGTGAATTAATGTAGAGTCAGGTTCACATTTCTCTGTGTTGGTGTAGTTGTAGGCTCTTTGCTAGAGCTGCGAGAGGTTGTGAGTTCAACTTTGAGGCAAGGCCCATGGACTTTGTATGGCTGCATGTAATTGCCTAGTCCAATGGACTATGTTGTCTATGAGTTTCCATTGGATTGATAGGCCAGGGACTGTCTATTGCTTTTGTTTGGCCATGTTGTGTGCGCAGTCACTAGGATTATGTGAATTTATGTTGAGTCAATTTCGCACTTCTCTGTGTTGGTGTAGTGGTAGGCTCTTTGCTTGGGCTTTGAGAGGTAGTGGTTTTGACTCTGAGGCAAGGCCCATGGACTTTGTATGGCTGCATGTTATTGCCTAGTCCAAAGGATTGCGTTGCCTATGAGTTTCCATTGGATTAATAGGCCAGGTACTGTCTTTTGCTTTTGTTTGGCCATGTTGTGTGCGCAGTCACTAGGATTATGTGAATTAATGTAAACTCAGATTCCAACTTCTCTGTGTTGGTGTAGTGGTAGTCTCTTTGCTTAAGCTGCGAGAGGTTGTGGGTTCGACTCTGAGGCAAGGCCCATGGAGTTTGTATGGCTGCATGTAATCGCCTAGTTCAATTGACTGTGTTGCCTATGAGTTCCCATCGGATTGATAGGCCAGGTACTGTCTTTTGCTTTTGTTTGGCCATGTTGTGTGCGCAGTCACTAGGATTATGTGAACTAATGTAAACTCAGATTCCAACTTCTCTGTGTTGGTGTAGTGGTAGGCTCTTTGCTTGGGCTGCGAGAAATTGTGGGTTCGACTCTGAGGCAAGGCCCATGGAGTTTGTATGGCTGCATGTAATCGCCTAGTTCAATTGACTGTGTTGCCTATGAGTTTCCATTGGCTTGATAGGCTAGGTAATGTCTTCTGCTTTTGTTTGGCCATGTTGTGTGCGCAGTCACTAGGATTATGTGAATTAATGTAGACGCAGCTTCCTACTTCTTTGTGTTTTTGTAGTTGTAGGCTCTTTGCTTGTTCTGCCAGAGGTTGTGGGTTTGACTCTGAGGCAAGGCCCATGGACTTTGTATGGCTGCATGTAATTGCCTAGTCCAATGGACTATGTTGCCTATGAGTTTCCATTGGATTGATAGGCCAGGTACTGCCTTTTGCTTTTGTTTGACCATGTTGTGTGCGCAATCACTAGGGTTATGGGAATTAATGTAGAGTCAGTTTCCCACTTCTCTGTGTTGGTGTAGTGGTAGGCTCTTTGCTTGGGCTGCGAGAGGTTGTGGGTTCGACTCTAATGCAAGGCTCATGGACTTTGAATGGCTGCATGTAATTGCTTAGTCCAATGGACTGTGTTGCCTATGAGTTTCTATTGGATTGATAGGCCAGTTACTGTCTTTTGTTTTCGTTTGGCCATGTTGTGTGCGCAGTCACTAGGATTATGTGAAATAATGTAGAGTCAGGTTTACATTTCTCTGTGTTGGTGTAGTGGTAGGCTCTTTGCTTGAGCTGCGAGAGGTTGTGAGTTCGACTTTGAGGCAAGGCCCATGGACTTTGTATGGCTGCATGTAATTGCCTAGTCCAATTGATTGCTTTGCCTATGAGTTTCTATTGGATTGATAGGCCAGGTACTGTCTTTTTCTTTTGTTTGGCAATTTTGTGTGCGCAGTCACTAGGATTATGTGAGTTAATGTAGAGTCATTCACCTACTTCTCTGTGTTGGTGTAGTGGTAGTCTCTTTGCTTAAGCTGCAAGAGGTTGTGGGTTCGACTCTGAGGCAAGGCCCCTGGAGTTTGTATGGCTGCATGTAATTGCCTATTTCAATTAACTGTTTTGCCTATGAGTTCCCATTGGATTGATAGGCCAGGTACTGTCTTTTGCTTTTGTTTGGCCATGTTGTGTGCGCAGTCACTAGGATTATGTGAACTAATGTAAACTCAGTTTCCAACTTCTCTGTCTTGGTGTAGTGGTAGGCTCTTTGCTTGGGCTGCGAGAAATTGTGGGTTTGACTCTGAGGCAAAGCCCATGGACTTTATATGGCTGCGTGTAATTGCCTAGTCCAATGGACTGTGTTGCCTATGAGTTTCCATTGGATTGATTGGCCAGGTATTATCTTTTGTTTGGTTATGTTGTGTGCGCAGTCGGTAGGATTATGTGAATTAATGTAGAATCAATTTCCCAGTTCTCTGTGTTGCTGTAGTGGAAGGCTCTTTGCTTAGCTGCAAGAGGTTGTGGGTTTGACTCTGAGGCAAGGCCCATGGAGTTTGTATGGCTGCATGTAATTGCCTAGTTCAATTAACTGTGTTGCCTATGAGTTCCCATTGGATTGATAGGCCAGGTACTGTCTTTTGCTTTTGTTTGGCCATGTTGTGTGCGCAGTCACTAGGATTATGTGAATTAATGTAGACGCAGCTTCCTACTTCTTTGTGTTGGTGAAGTTGTAGGCGCTTTGCTTGTTCTGCCAGAGATTGTGGGTATGACTCTGAGGCAAGGCCCATGGACTTTGTATGGCTGCATGTAATTGCGTAGTCCATTGGACTATGTTGTCTATGAGTTACCATTGGATTGATAGGCCAGGGACTGTCTTTTGTTTTTGTTTGGTCATGTTGTGTGCGCAGTCACTAGGATTATGTGAATTAATGTAGAGTCATTCTCTTCTCTGTGTTGGTGTAGTGGTAGGCTCTTTCCTTGGGTTACAAGAAGTTGTGGGTTTGACTTTGAGGCAAAGCCCATGGACTTTGTATGGTTGAATGTAATTGCCTAGTCCAATGGACTGTGTTGCCTATGAGTTTTCATTGAATGAATAGGCCAGGTATTGTCTTTTGTTTGGCCATGTTGTGTGCGCAGTCGGTAGGATTATGTGAATTAATGTAGAATCAGTTTCCCACTTCTCTGTGTTAGTGTAGTGGTAGGCTTTTTGCTTGGCTGCGAGAAGTTGTGGGTTTGACTCTGAGGCAAGGCCCATGGACTTTGTATGTCTCCATGTAATTGTCTAGTCCAATGGACTGTGTTGCCTATGAGTTTCCATTGGATTGATAGGCCAGGTACTGTCTTTTGCTTTTGTTTGGCCATGTTGTGTGCGCAGTCACTAGGATTATGTGAATTAATGTAGAAATGGTTTTCCACTTCTCTGTGTTGGTGTATTGGTAGGCTCTTTGCCTTGGCTATGAGAGGTTGTGGGTTTGACTCTGGGGCAAGGCCCATGGGCTTTGTATGGCTGCATGTAATTGCCTAGTCCAATGTACTGTGTTACCTATGAGTTTCCGTTAGATTGATAGGCCACGTACTGTCTTTTGCTTTTGTTTGGCCATGTTGTGTGCGCAGTCACTAGGATTATGTTAATTAATGTAGAGTCGGTTTCCAACTTCTCTGAGTTGGTTTAGTGGTAGGCTCTTTGCTTGTTCTCCAAGAGGTTGTGGGTTCGACTCTGAGGCAATGCCCATGAACTTTACATGGCTGCATGTAAGTGCCTAGTCTAATGGACTGTGTTGCCTATGAGTTTCCATTGGATTGATAGGCCAGATAATGTCTTTTGCATTTGTTTGGCCATGTTGTGTGCGTAGTCACTAGGATTATGTGAATTAATGTAGAGTCATTCACCTACTTCTCTGTGTTGGTGTAGTGGTAGGCTCTTTGCCCTGGCTACGAGAGTTTGTGGGTTCGACTCTGGGGCAAGACCCATGGGCTTTGTATGGCTGCATGTAATTGCCTAGTCCAATGTACTGTGTTACCTATGAGTTTCTATTGGATTGATAGGCTAGGTACTGTCTTTTGCTTTTGTTTGGCCATGTTGTGTGCGCAGTCACTAGGATTATGTTAATTAATGTAGAGTCGGTTTCCAACTTCACTGAGTTGGTTTAGTGGTAGGCTCTTTGCTTGTTCTCCAAGAGGTTGTGGGTTCGACTCTGAGGCAAGGCCCATGAACTTTGTTTGGCTGCATGTAATTGCCTAGTCTAATGGACTGTGTTGCCTATGAGTTTCCTCTTTCTTTTCTTAGAAGAGTCAATGCTCTGAGACCATGGGGGGCGCTTAGCCCCCTCTCTTCGTCACTGAGGATGATTTCATTTTTCAGGGATTAGAGAGGGTGGTCCTTGTGGTGGACTGCAGGTATGGAGAGCTGTTGTCATCGTATTAGATAGATAAGAATGATTATATGTATTGTAGAAATGTCTCCTATCATGTTCCCTAATTTTTTATTATGTCCACATCCTGGTCCCCATCTTGGACATCATAACAAACGTGCACTTTTTTGTTTAATTTACACATTGGACCATAGGAAAAATGACACTACAGCTACAGAGGTGACCGTCTGATAGCCCAGCTCGACTATCCATCTCTACTGAAGACCCTTTCAGCTTTTTGAGAGTTGGGTGGAGGACATCATCTCTGAAAATAGGGTCCCACAGCTGCACCCCATCAGTGTGAGCAGGACTCTTAGGACTCTTAGAAGAGTTAATGCTCTGAGACCATGGGGGCACTTAGCCCCCTCTCTTCGTCACTGAGGATGATTTCATTTTTCAGGGATTAGAGAGGGTGGTCCTTGTGGTGGACTGCAGGTATGGAGAGCTGTTGTCATCGTATTAGATAGATAAGAATGATTATATGTATTGTAGAAATGTCTCCTATCATGTTCCCTAATTTTTTATTATGTCCACATCCTGGTCCCCATCTTGGACATCATAACAAACGTGCACTTTTTTGTTTAATTTACACATTGGACCATAGGAAAAATGACACTACAGCTACAGAGGTGACCGTCTGATAGCCCAGCTCGACTATCCATCTCTACTGAAGACCCTTTCAGCTTTTTGAGAGTTGGGTGGAGGACATCATCTCTTAAAATAGGGTCCCACAGCTGCACCCCATCAGTGTGAGCAGGACTCTTAGGACTCTTAGAAGAGTCAATGCTCTAAAACCATGGGGCGCTTAGCCCCCTCTCTTCGTCCCTGAGGATGATTTCATTTTTCAGGGATTAGAGAGGGTGGTCCTTGTGGTGGACTGCAGGTATGGAGAGCTGTTGTCATCGTATTAGATAGATAAGAATGATTATATGTATTGTAGAAATGTCTCCTATCATGTTCCCTAATTTTTTATTATGTCCACATCCTGGTCCCCATCTTGGACATCATAACAAACGTGCACTTTTTTGTTTAATTTACACATTGGACCATAGGAAAAATGACACTACAGCTACAGAGGTGACCGTCTGATAGCCCAGCTCGACTATCCATCTCTACTGAAGACCCTTTCAGCTTTTTGAGAGTTGGGTGGAGGACATCATCTCTGAAAATAGGGTCCCACAGCTGCACCCCATCAGTGTGAGCAGGACTCTTAGGACTCTTAGAAGAGTTAATGCTCTGAGACCATGGGGGCGCTTAGCCCCCTCTCTTCGTCACTGAGGATGATTTCATTTTTCAGGGATTAGAGAGGGTGGTCCTTGTGGTGGACTGCAGGTATGGAGAGCTGTTGTCATCGTATTAGATAGATATGAATGATTATATGTATTGTAGAAATGTCTCCTATCATGTTCCCTAATTTTTTATTATGTCCACATCCTGGTCCCCATCTTGGACATCATAACAAACGTGCACTTTTTTGTTTAATTTACACATTGGACCATAGGAAAAATGACACTACAGCTACAGAGGTGACCGTCTGATAGCCCAGCTCGACTATCCATCTCTACTGAAGACCCTTTCAGCTTTTTGAGAGTTGGGTGGAGGACATCATCTCTGAAAATAGGGTCCCACAGCTGCACCCCATCAGTGTGAGCAGGACTCTTAGGACTCTTAGAAGAGTTAATGCTCTGAGACCATGGGGGCGCTTAGCCCCCTCTCTTCGTCACTGAGGATGATTTCATTTTTCAGGGATTAGAGAGGGTGGTCCTTGTGGTGGACTGCAGGTATGGAGAGCTGTTGTGATCGTATTAGATAGATAAGAATGATTATATGTATTGTAGAAATGTCTCCTATCATGTTCCCTAATTTTTTATTATGTCCACATCCTGGTCCCCATCTTGGACATCATAACAAACGTGCACTTTTTTGTTTAATTTACACATTGGACCATAGGAAAAATGACACTACAGCTACAGAGGTGACCGTCTGATAGCCCAGCTCGACTATCCATCTCTACTGAAGACCCTTTCAGCTTTTTGAGAGTTGGGTGGAGGACATCATCTCTGAAAATAGGGTCCCACAGCTGCACCCCATCAGTGTGAGCAGGACTCTTAGGACTCTTAGAAGAGTCAATGCTCTGAGACCATGGGGGGCGCTTAGCCCCCTCTCTTCGTCACTGAGGATGATTTCATTTTTCAGGGATTAGAGAGGGTGGTCCTTGTGGTGGACTGCAGGTATGGAGAGCTGTTGTCATCGTATTAAATAGATAAGAATGATTATATGTATTGTAGAAATGTCTCCTATCATGTTCCCTAATTTTTTATTATGTCCACATCCTGGTCCCCATCTTGGACATCATAACAAACGTGCACTTTTTTGTTTAATTTACACATTGGACCATAGGAAAAATGACACTACAGCTACAGAGGTGACCGTCTGATAGCCCAGCTCGACTATCCATCTCTACTGAGGACCCTTTCAGCTTTTTGAGAGTTGGGTGGAGAACATCATCTCTGAAAATAGGGTCCCACAGCTGCACCCCATCAGTGTGAGCAGGACTCTTAGGACTCTTAGAAGAGTCAATGCTCTGAGACCATGGGGGGCGCTTAGCCCCCTCTCTTCGTCACTGAGGATGATTTCACTTTTCAGGGAATAGAGAGGGTGGTCCTTGTGGTGGACTGCAGGTATGGAAAGCTGTTGTCATCGTATTAGATAGATAAGAATGATTATATGTATTGTAGAAATGTCTCCTATCATGTTCCCTATTTTTTTATTATGTCCACATCCTGGTCCCCATCTTGGAAATCATAACAAACGTGCACTTTTTTGTTTAATTTACACATTGGACCATAGGAAAAATGACACTACAGCTACAGAGGTGACCGTCTGATAGCCCAGCTCGACTATCCATCTCTACTGAAGACCCTTTCAGCTTTTTGAGAGTTGGGTGGAGGACATCATCTCTGAAAATAGGGTCCCACAGCTGCACCCCATCAGTGTGAGCAGGAATCTTAGGACTCTTAGAAGAGTCAATGCTCTGAGACCATGGGGGGCGCTTAGCCCCCTCTCTTCGTCACTGAGGATGATTTCATTTTTCAGGGATTAGAGAGAGTGGTCCTTGTGGTGGACTGCAGGTATAGAGAGCTGTTGTGATCGTATTAGATAGATAAGAATGATTATATGTATTGTAGAAATGTCTCCTATCATGTTCCCTAATTTTTTATTATGTCCACATCCTGGTCCCCATCTTGAACATCATAACAAACGTGCACTTTTTTGTTTAATTTACACATTGGACCATAGGAAAAATGACACTACAGCTACAGAGGTGACCGTCTGATAGCCCAGCTCGACTATCCATCTCTACTGAAGACCCTTTCAGCTTTTTGAGAGTTGGGTGGAGGACATCATCTCTGAAAATAGGGTCCCACAGCTGCACCCCATCAGTGTGAGCAGGACTCTTAGGACTCTTAGAAGAGTTAATGCTCTGAGACCATGGGGGCGCTTAGCCCCCTCTCTTCGTCACTGAGGATGATTTCATTTTTCAGGGATTAGAGAGGGTGGTCCTTGTGGTGGACTGCAGGTATGGAGAGCTGTTGTCATCGTATTAGATAGATAAGAATGATTATATGTATTGTAGAAATGTCTCCTATCATGTTCCCTAATTTTTTATTATGTCCACATCCTGGTCCCCATCTTGGACATCATAACAAACGTGCACTTTTTTGTTTAATTTACACATTGGACCATAGGAAAAATGACACTACAGCTACAGAGGTGACCGTCTGATAGCCCAGCTCGACTATCCATCTCTACTGAAGACCCTTTCAGCTTTTTGAGAGTTGGGTGGAGGACATCATCTCTGAAAATAGGGTCCCACAGCTGCACCCCATCAGTGTGAGCAGGACTCTTAGGACTCTTAGAAGAGTCAATGCTCTGAGACCATTGGGGGCACTTAGCCCCCTCTCTTCATCACTGAGGATGATTTCATTTTTCAGGGATTAGAGAGGGTGGTCCTTGTGGTGGACTGCAGATATGGAGAGCTGTTATCATCGTATTAGATAGATAACAATGATTATGTGTATTGTAGAAATGTCTCCTATCATGTTCCCTAATTTTTTATTATGTCCACATCCTGGTCCCCATCTTGGACATCATAACAAACGTGCACTTTTTTGTTTAATTTACACATTGGACCATAGGAAAAATGACACTACAGCTACAGAGGTGACCGTCTGATAGCCCAGCTCGACTATCCATCTCTACTGAAGACCCTTTCAGCTTTTTGAGAGTTGGGTAGAGAACATCATCTCTGAAAATAGGGTCCCACAGCTGCACCCCATCAGTGTGAGCAGGACTCTTAGGACTCTTAAAAGAGTCAATGCTCTGAGACCATGGAGGGCGCTTAGCCCCCTCTCTTCGTCACTGAGGATGATTTCACTTTTCAGGGATTAGAGAGAGTGGTCCTTGTGGTGGACTGCAGGTATGGAGAGCTGTTGTGATCGTATTAGATAGATAAGAATGATTATATGTATTGTAGAAATGTCTCCTATCATGTTCCCTAATTTTTTATTATGTCCACATCCTGGTCCCCATCTTGAAAATCATAACAAACGTGCACTTTTTTGTTTAATTTACACATTGGACCATAGGAAAAATGACACTACAGCTACAGAGGTGACCGTCTGATAGCCCAGCTCGACTATCCATCTCTACTGAAGACCCTTTCAGCTTTTTGAGAGTTGGGTGGAGGACATCATCTCTGAAAATAGGGTCCCACAGCTGCACCCCATCAGTGTAAGCAGGACTCTTAGGACTCTTAGAAGAGTCAATGCTCTAAAACCATGGGGGCGCTTAGCCCCCTCTCTTCGTCCCTGAGGATGATTTCATTTTTCAGGGATTAGAGAGGGCGGTCCTTGTGGTGGACTGCAGGTATGGAGAGCTGTTGTCATCGTATTAGATAGATAAGAATGATTATATGTATTGTAGAAATGTCTCCTATCATGTTCCCTAATTTCTTATTATGTCCACATCCTGGTCCCCATCTTGGACATCATAACAAACGTGCACTTTTTTGTTTAATTTACACATTGGACCATAGGAAAAATGACACTACAGCTACAGAGGTGACCGTCTGATAGCCCAGCTCGACTATCCATCTCTACTGAAGACCCTTTCAGCTTTTTGAGAGTTGGGTGGAGGACATCATCTCTGAAAATAGGGTCCCACAGCTTCACCCCATTAGTGTGAGCAGGACTCTTAGGACTCTTAGAAGAGTCAATGCTCTGGTACCATGGGGGGCGCTTGGCCCCCTCTCTTCGTCACTGAGGATGATTTCATTTTTCAGGGATTAGAGAGGGTGGTCCTTGTGGTGGACTGCAGGTATGGAGAGCTGTTGTCATCGTATTAGATAGATAAGAATGATTATATGTATTGTAGAAATGTCTCCTATCATGTTCCCTAATTTTTTATTATGTCCACATCCTGGTCCCCATCTTGGACATCATAACAAACGTGCACTTTTTTGTTTAATTTACACATTGGACCATAGGAAAAATGACACTACAGCTACAGAGGTGACCGTCTGATAGCCCAGCTCGACTATCCATCTCTACTGAAGACCCTTTCAGCTTTTTGAGAGTTGGGTGGAGGACATCATCTCTGAAAATAGGGTCCCACAGCTGCACCCCATCAGTGTGAGCAGGACTCTTAGGACTCTTAGAAGAGTCAATGCTCTGAGACCATTGGGGGCACTTAGCCCCCTCTCTTCATCACTGAGGATGATTTCATTTTTCAGGGATTAGAGAGGGTGGTCCTTGTGGTGGACTGCAGATATGGAGAGCTGTTATCATCGTATTAGATAGATAAGAATGATTATATGTATTGTAGAAATGTCTCCTATCATGTTCCCTAATTTTTTATTCTGTCCACATCCTGGTCCCCATCTTGGACATCATAACAAACGTGCACTTTTTTGTTTAATTTACACATTGGACCATAGGAAAAATGACACTACAGCTACAGAGGTGACCGTCTGATAGCCCAGCTCGACTATCCATCTCTACTGAAGACCCTTTCAGCTTTTTGAGAGTTGGGTGGAGGACATCATCTCTGAAAATAGGGTCCCACAGCTGCACCCCATCAGTGTGAGCAGGACTCTTAGGACTCTTAGAAGAGTCAATGCTCTGAGACCATGGGGGGCGCTTAGCCCCCTCTCTTCGTCACTGAGGATGATTTCATTTTTCAGGGATTAGAGAGGTTGGTCCTTGTGGTGGACTGCAGGTATGGAGAGCTGTTGTCATCGTATTAAATAGATAAGAATGATTATATGTATTGTAGAAATGTCTCCTATCATGTTCCCTAATTTTTTATTATGTCCACATCCTGGTCCCCATCTTGGACATCATAACAAACGTGCACTTTTTTGTTTAATTTACACATTGGACCATAGGAAAAATGACACTACAGCTACAGAGGTGACCGTCTGATAGCCCAGCTCGACTATCCATCTCTACTGAAGACCCTTTCAGCTTTTTGAGAGTTGGGTGGAGAACATCATCTCTGAAAATAGGGTCCCACAGCTGCACCCCATCAGTGTGAGCAGGACTCTTAGGACTCTTAGAAGAGTCAATGCTCTGAGACCATGGGGGGCGCTTAGCCCCCTCTCTTCGTCACTGAGGATGATTTCACTTTTCAGGGAATAGAGAGGGTGGTCCTTGTGGTGGACTGCAGGTATGGAGAGCTGTTGTCATCGTATTAGATAGATAAGAATGATTATATGTATTGTAGAAATGTCTCCTATCATGTTCCCTATTTTTTTATTATGTCCACATCCTGGTCCCCATCTTGGAAATCATAACAAACGTGCACTTTTTTGTTTAATATACACATTGGACCATAGGAAAAATGACACTACAGCTACAGAGGTGACCGTCTGATAGCCCAGCTCGACTATCCATCTCTACTGAAGACCCTTTCAGCTTTTTGAGAGTTGGGTGGAGGACATCATATCTGAAAATAGGGTCCCACAGCTTCACCCCATCAGTGTGAGCAGGACTCTTAGGACTCTTAGAAGAGTCAATGCTCTGGTACCATGGGGGGCGCTTGGCCCCCTCTCTTCGTCACTGAGGATGATTTCATTTTTCAGGGATTAGAGAGGGTGGTCCTTGTGGTGGACTGCAGGTATGGAGAGCTGTTGTCATCGTATTAGATAGATAAGAATGATTATATGTATTGTAGAAATGTCTCCTATCATGTTCCCTAATTTTTTATTATGTCCACATCCTGGTCCCCATCTTGGACATCATAACAAACGTGCACTTTTTTGTTTAATTTACACATTGGACCATAGGAAAAATGACACTACAGCTACAGAGGTGACCGTCTGATAGCCCAGCTCGACTATCCATCTCTACTGAAGACCCTTTCAGCTTTTTGAGAGTTGGGTGGAGGACATCATCTCTGAAAATAGGGTCCCACAGCTGCACCCCATCAGTGTGAGCAGGACTCTTAGGACTCTTAGAAGAGTCAATGCTCTGAGACCATTGGGGGCACTTAGCCCCCTCTCTTCATCACTGAGGATGATTTCATTTTTCAGGGATTAGAGAGGGTGGTCCTTGTGGTGGACTGCAGATATGGAGAGCTGTTATCATCGTATTAGATAGATAAGAATGATTATATGTATTGTAGAAATGTCTCCTATCATGTTCCCTAATTTTTTATTCTGTCCACATCCTGGTCCCCATCTTGGACATCATAACAAACGTGCACTTTTTTGTTTAATTTACACATTGGACCATAGGAAAAATGACACTACAGCTACAGAGGTGACCGTCTGATAGCCCAGCTCGACTATCCATCTCTACTGAAGACCCTTTCAGCTTTTTGAGAGTTGGGTGGAGGACATCATCTCTGAAAATAGGGTCCCACAGCTGCACCCCATCAGTGTGAGCAGGACTCTTAGGACTCTTAGAAGAGTCAATGCTCTGAGACCATTGGGGGCACTTAGCCCCCTCTCTTCATCACTGAGGATGATTTCATTTTTCAGGGATTAGAGAGGGTGGTCCTTGTGGTGGACTGCAGATATGGAGAGCTGTTATCATCGTATTAGATAGATAAGAATGATTATATGTATTGTAGAAATGTCTCCTATCATGTTCCCTAATTTTTTATTCTGTCCACATCCTGGTCCCCATCTTGGACATCATAACAAACGTGCACTTTTTTGTTTAATTTACACATTGGACCATAGGAAAAATGACACTACAGCTACAGAGGTGACCGTCTGATAGCCCAGCTCGACTATCCATCTCTACTGAAGACCCTTTCAGCTTTTTGAGAGTTGGGTGGAGGACATCATCTCTGAAAATAGGGTCCCACAGCTGCACCCCATCAGTGTGAGCAGGACTCTTAGGACTCTTAGAAGAGTCAATGCTCTGAGACCATGGGGGGCGCTTAGCCCCCTCTCTTCGTCACTGAGGATGATTTCATTTTTCAGGGATTAGAGAGGTTGGTCCTTGTGGTGGACTGCAGGTATGGAGAGCTGTTGTCATCGTATTAAATAGATAAGAATGATTATATGTATTGTAGAAATGTCTCCTATCATGTTCCCTAATTTTTTATTATGTCCACATCCTGGTCCCCATCTTGGACATCATAACAAACGTGCACTTTTTTGTTTAATTTACACATTGGACCATAGGAAAAATGACACTACAGCTACAGAGGTGACCGTCTGATAGCCCAGCTCGACTATCCATCTCTACTGAAGACCCTTTCAGCTTTTTGAGAGTTGGGTGGAGAACATCATCTCTGAAAATAGGGTCCCACAGCTGCACCCCATCAGTGTGAGCAGGACTCTTAGGACTCTTAGAAGAGTCAATGCTCTGAGACCATGGGGGGCGCTTAGCCCCCTCTCTTCGTCACTGAGGATGATTTCACTTTTCAGGGAATAGAGAGGGTGGTCCTTGTGGTGGACTGCAGGTATGGAGAGCTGTTGTCATCGTATTAGATAGATAAGAATGATTATATGTATTGTAGAAATGTCTCCTATCATGTTCCCTATTTTTTTATTATGTCCACATCCTGGTCCCCATCTTGGAAATCATAACAAACGTGCACTTTTTTGTTTAATATACACATTGGACCATAGGAAAAATGACACTACAGCTACAGAGGTGACCGTCTGATAGCCCAGCTCGACTATCCATCTCTACTGAAGACCCTTTCAGCTTTTTGAGAGTTGGGTGGAGGACATCATCTCTGAAAATAGGGTCCCACAGCTGCACCCCATCAGTGTGAGCAGGAATCTTAGGACTCTTAGAAGAGTCAATGCTCTGAGACCATGGGGGGCGCTTAGCCCCCTCTCTTCGTCACTGAGGATGATTTCATTTTTTAGGGATTAGAGAGAGTGGTCCTTGTGGTGGACTGCAGGTATGGAGAGCTGTTGTGATCGTATTAGATAGATAAGAATGATTATATGTATTGTAGAAATGTCTCCTATCATGTTCCCTAATTTTTTATTATGTCCACATCCTGGTCCCCATCTTGAACATCATAACAAACGTGCACTTTTTTGTTTAATTTACACATTGGACCATAGGAAAAATGACACTACAGCTACAGAGGTGACCGTCTGATAGCCCAGCTCGACTATCCATCTCTACTGAAGACCCTTTCAGCTTTTTGAGAGTTGGGTGGAGGACATCATCTCTGAAAATAGGGTCCCACAGCTGCACCCCATCAGTGTAAGCAGGACTCTTAGGACTCTTAGAAGAGTCAATGCTCTAAAACCATGGGGGGCGCTTAGCCCCCTCTCTTCGTCCCTGAGGATGATTTCATTTTTCAGGGATTAGAGAGGGTGGTCCTTGTGGTGGACTGCAGGTATGGAGAGCTGTTGTCATCGTATTAGATAGATAAGAATGATTATATGTATTGTAGAAATGTCTCCTATCATGTTCCCTAATTTCTTATTATGTCCACATCCTGGTCCCCATCTTGGACATCATAACAAACGTGCACTTTTTTGTTTAATTTACACATTGGACCATAGGAAAAATGACACTACAGCTACAGAGGTGACCGTCTGATAGCCCAGCTCGACTATCCATCTCTACTGAAGACCCTTTCAGCTTTTTGAGAGTTGGGTGGAGGACATCATCTCTGAAAATAGGGTCCCACAGCTTCACCCCATCAGTGTGAGCAGGACTCTTAGGACTCTTAGAAGAGTCAATGCTCTGGTACCATGGGGGGCGCTTGGCCCCCTCTCTTCGTCACTGAGGATGATTTCATTTTTCAGGGATTAGAGAGGGTGGTCCTTGTGGTGGACTGCAGGTATGGAGAGCTGTTGTCATCGTATTAGATAGATAAGAATGATTATATGTATTGTAGAAATGTCTCCTATCATGTTCCCTAATTTTTTATTATGTCCACATCCTGGTCCCCATCTTGGACATCATAACAAACGTGCACTTTTTCGTTTAATTTACACATTGGGCCATAGGAAAAATGACACTACAGCTACAGAGGTGACCGTCTGATAGCCCAGCTCGACTATCCATCTCTACTGAAGACCCTTTCAGCTTTTTGAGAGTTGGGTGGAGGACATCATCTCTGAAAATAGGGTCCCACAGCTGCACCCATCAGTGTGAGCAGGACTCTTAGGACTCTTAGAAGAGTTAATGCTCTGAGACCATGGGGGCGCTTAGCCCCCTCTCTTCGTCACTGAGGATGATTTCATTTTTCAGGGATTAGAGAGGGTGGTCCTTGTGGTGGACTGCAGGTATGGAGAGCTGTTGTCATCGTATTAGATAGATAAGAATGATTATATGTATTGTAGAAATGTCTCCTATCATGTTCCCTAATTTTTTATTATGTCCACATCCTGGTCCCCATCTTGGACATCATAACAAACGTGCACTTTTTTGTTTAATTTACACATTGGACCATAGGAAAAATGACACTACAGCTACAGAGGTGACCGTCTGATAGCCCAGCTCGACTATCCATCTCTACTGAAGACCCTTTCAGCTTTTTGAGAGTTGGGTGGAGGACATCATCTCTGAAAATAGGGTCCCACAGCTGCACCCCATCAGTGTGAGCAGGACTCTTAGGACTCTTAGAAGAGTCAATGCTCTGAGACCATTGGGGGCACTTAGCCCCCTCTCTTCATCACTGAGGATGATTTCATTTTTCAGGGATTAGAGAGGGTGGTCCTTGTGGTGGACTGCAGATATGGAGAGCTGTTATCATCGTATTAGGTAGATAAGAATGATTATATGTATTGTAGAAATGTCTCCTATCATGTTCCCTAATTTTTTATTATGTCCACATCCTGGTCCCCATCTTGGACATCATAACAAACGTGCACTTTTTTGTTTAATTTACACATTGGACCATAGGAAAAATGACACTACAGCTACAGAGGTGACCGTCTGATAGCCCAGCTCGACTATCCATCTCTACTGAAGACCCTTTCAGCTTTTTGAGAGTTGGGTGGAGGACATCATCTCTTAAAATAGGGTCCCACAGCTGCACCCCATCAGTGTAAGCAGGACTCTTAGGACTCTTAGAAGAGTCAATGCTCTAAAACCATGGGGGGCGCTTAGCCCCCTCTCTTCATCACTGAGGATGATTTCATTTTTCAGGGATTAGAGAGGGTGGTCCTTGTGGTGGACTGCAGGTATGGAGAGCTGTTGTCATCGTATTAGATAGATAAGAATGATTATATGTATTGTAGAAATGTCTCCTATCATGTTCTCTAATTTTTTATTATGTCCACATCCTGGTCCCCATCTTGGACATCATAACAAACGTGCACTTTTTTGTTTAATTTACACATTGGACCATAGGAAAAATGACACTACAGCTACAGAGGTGACCGTCTGATAGCCCAGCTCGACTATCCATCTCTACTGAAGACCATTTCAGCTTTTTGAGAGTTGGGTGGAGGACATCATCTCTGAAAATAGGGTCCCACAGCTGCACCCCATCAGTGTGAGCAGGACTCTTAGGACTCTTAGAAGAGTCAATGCTCTGAGACCATTGGGGGCACTTAGCCCCCTCTCTTCATCACTGAGGATGATTTCATTTTTCAGGGATTAGAGAGGGTGGTCCTTGTGGTGGACTGCAGATATGGAGAGCTGTTATCATCGTATTAGATAGATAAGAATGTATGTCCACATCCTGGTCCCCATCTTGGACATCATAACAAACGTGCACTTTTTTGTTTAATTTACACATTGGACCATAGGAAAAATGACACTACAGCTACAGAGGTGACCGTCTGATAGCCCAGCTCGACTATCCATCTCTACTGAAGACCCTTTCAGCTTTTTGAGAGTTGGGTGGAGGACATCATCTCTGAAAATAGGGTCCCACAGCTGCACCCCATCAGTGTGAGCAGGACTCTTAGGACTCTTAGAAGAGTCAATGCTCTGAGACCATGGGGGGCGCTTAGCCCCCTCTCTTCGTCACTGAGGATGATTTCATTTTTCAGGGATTAGAGAGGGTGGTCCTTGTGGTGGACTGCAGGTATGGAGAGCTGTTGTCATCGTATTAAATAGATAAGAATGATTATATGTATTGTAGAAATGTCTCCTATCATGTTCCCTAATTTTTTATTATGTCCACATCCTGGTCCCCATCTTGGACATCATAACAAACGTGCACTTTTTTGTTTAATTTACACATTGGACCATAGGAAAAATGACACTACAGCTACAGAGGTGACCGTCTGATAGCCCAGCTCGACTATCCATCTCTACTGAAGACCCTTTCAGCTTTTTGAGAGTTGGGTGGAGAACATCATCTCTGAAAATAGGGTCCCACAGCTGCACCCCATCAGTGTGAGCAGGACTCTTAGGACTCTTAGAAGAGTCAATGCTCTGAGACCATGGGGGGCGCTTAGCCCCCTCTCTTCGTCACTGAGGATGATTTCACTTTTCAGGGAATAGAGAGGGTGGTCCTTGTGGTGGACTGCAGGTATGGAGAGCTGTTGTCATCGTATTAGATAGATAAGAATGATTATATGTATTGTAGAAATGTCTCCTATCATGTTCCCTATTTTTTTATTATGTCCACATCCTGGTCCCCATCTTGGAAATCATAACAAACGTGCACTTTTTTGTTTAATTTACAAATTGGACAATAGGAAAAATGACACTACAGCTACAGAGGTGACCGTCTGATAGCCCAGCTCGACTATCCATCTCTACTGAAGACCCTTTCAGCTTTTTGAGAGTTGGGTGGAGGACATCATCTCTGAAAATAGGGTCCCACAGCTTCACCACATCAGTGTGAGCAGGACTCTTAGGACTCTTAGAAGAGTCAATGCTCTGGTACCATGGGGGGCGCTTGGCACCCTCTCTTCGTCACTGAGGATGATTTCATTTTTCAGGGATTAGAGAGGGTGGTCCTTGTGGTGGACTGCAGGTATGGAGAGCTGTTGTCATCGTATTAGATTGATAAGAATGATTATATGTATTGTAGAAATGTCTCCTATCATGTTCCCTAATTTTTTATTATGTCCACATCCTGGTCCCCATCTTGGACATCATAACAAACGTGCACTTTTTTGTTTAATTTACACATTGGACCATAGGAAAAATGACACTACAGCTACAGAGGTGACCGTCTGATAGCCCAGCTCGACTATCCATCTCTACTGAAGACCCTTTCAGCTTTTTGAGAGTTGGGTGGAGGACATCATCTCTGAAAATAGGGTCCCACAGCTGCACCCCATCAGTGTGAGCAGGACTCTTAGGACTCTTAGAAGAGTTAATGCTCTGAGACCATGGGGGCGCTTAGCCCCCTCTCTTCGTCACTGAGGATGATTTCATTTTTCAGGGATTAGAGAGGGTGGTCCTTGTGGTGGACTGCAGGTATGGAGAGCTGTTGTCATCGTATTAGATATATAAGAATGATTATATGTATTGTAGAAATGTCTCCTATCATGTTCCCTAATTTTTTATTATGTCCACATCCTGGTCCCCATCTTGGACATCATAACAAACGTGCACTTTTTTGTTTAATTTACACATTGGACCATAGGAAAAATGACACTACAGCTACAGAGGTGACCGTCTGATAGCCCAGCTCGACTATCCATCTCTACTGAAGACCCTTTCAGCTTTTTGAGAGTTGGGTGGAGGACATCATCTCTGAAAATAGGGTCCCACAGCTGCACCCCATCAGTGTGAGCAGGACTCTTAGGACTCTTAGAAGAGTCAATGCTCTGAGACCATTGGGGGCACTTAGCCCCCTCTCTTCGTCACTGAGGATGATTTCATTTTTCAGGGATTAGAGAGGGTGGTCCTTGTGGTGGACTGCAGGTATGGAGAGCTGTTATCATCGTATTAGATAGATAAGAATGATTATATGTATTGTAGAAATGTCTCCTATCATGTTCCCTAATTTTTTATTATGTCCACATCCTGGTCCCCATCTTGGACATCATAACAAACGTGCACTTTTTGTTTAATTTACACATTGGACCATAGGAAAAATGACACTACAGCTACAGAGGTGACCGTCTGATAGCCCAGCTCGACAATCCATCTCTACTGAAGACCCTTTCAGCTTTTTGAGAGTTGGGTGGAGGACATCATCTCTGAAAATAGGGTCCCACAGCTGCACCCCATCAGTGTGAGCAGGACTCTTAGGACTCTTAGAAGAGTCAATGCTCTGAGACCATGGGGGGCGCTTAGCCCCCTCTCTTCGTCACTGAGGATGATTTCATTTTTCAGGGATTAGAGAGGGTGGTCCTTGTGGTGGACTGCAGGTATGGAGAGCTGTTGTCATCGTATTAAATAGATAAGAATGATTATATGTATTGTAGAAATGTCTCCTATCATGTTCCCTAATTTTTTATTATGTCCACATCCTGGTCCCCATCTTGGACATCATAACAAACGTGCACTTTTTTGTTTAATTTACACATTGGACCATAGGAAAAATGACACTACAGCTACAGAGGTGACCGTCTGATAGCCCAGCTCGACTATCCATCTCTACTGAAGACCCTTTCAGCTTTTTGAGAGTTGGGTGGAGAACATCATCTCTGAAAATAGGGTCCCACAGCTGCACCCCATCAGTGTGAGCAGGACTCTTAGGACTCTTAGAAGAGTCAATGTTTTGAGACCATGGGGGGCGCTTAGCCCCCTCTCTTCGTCACTGAGGATGATTTCACTTTTCAGGGAATAGTGAGGGTGGTCCTTGTGGTGGACTGCAGTTATGGAGAGCTGTTGTCATCGTATTAGATAGATAAGAATGATTATATGTATTGTAGAAATGTCTCCTATCATGTTCCCTATTTTTTTATTATGTCCACATCCTGGTCCCCATCTTGGAAATCATAACAAACGTGCACTTTTTTGTTTAATTTACACATTGGACCATAGGAAAAATGACACTACAGCTACAGAGGTGACCGTCTGGTAGCCCAGCTCGACTATCCATCTCTACTGAAGACCCTTTCAGCTTTTTGAGAGTTGGGTGGAGGACATCATCTCTTAAAATAGGGTCCCACAGCTGCACCCCATCAGTATAAGCAGGACTCTTAGGACTCTTAGAAGAGTCAATGCTCTAAAACCATGGGGGGCGCTTAGCCCCCTCTCTTCGTCCCTGAGGATGATTTCATTTTTCAGGGATTAGAGAGGGTGGTCCTTGTGGTGGACTGCAGGTATGGAGAGCTGTTGTCATCGTATTAGATAGATAAGAATGATTATATGTATTGTAGAAATGTCTCCTATCATGTTCCCTAATTTTTTATTATGTCCACATCCTGGTCCCCATCTTGGACATCATAACAAACGTGCACTTTTTTGTTTAATTTACACATTGGACCATAGGAAAAATGACACTACAGCTACAGAGGTGACCGTCTGATAGCCCAGCTCGACTATCCATCTCTACTGAAGACCCTTTCAGCTTTTTGAGAGTTGGGTGGAGGACATCATCTCTGAAAATAGGGTCCCACAGCTGCACCCCATCAGTGTGAGCAGGACTCTTAGGACTCTTAGAAGAGTCAATGCTCTAAAACCATGGGGGGCGCTTAGCCCCCTCTCTTCGTCCCTGAGGATGATTTCATTTTTCAGGGATTAGAGAGGGTGGTCCTTGTGGTGGACTGCAGGTATGGAGAGCTGTTGTCATCGTATTAGATAGATAAGAATGATTATATGTATTGTAGAAATGTCTCCTATCATGTTCCCTAATTTTTTATTATGTCCACATCCTGGTCCCCATCTTGGACATCATAACAAACGTGCACTTTTTTGTTTAATTTACACATTGGACCATAGGAAAAATGACACTACAGCTACAGAGGTGACCGTCTGATAGCCCAGCTCGACTATCCATCTCTACTGAAGACCCTTTCAGCTTTTTGAGAGTTGGGTGGAGGACATCATCTCTGAAAATAGGGTCCCACAGCTGCACCCCATCAGTGTGAGCAGGACTCTTAGGACTCTTAGAAGAGTTAATGCTCTGAGACCATGGGGGCGCTTAGCCCCCTCTCTTCGTCACTGAGGATGATTTCATTTTTCAGGGATTAGAGAGGGTGGTCCTTGTGGTGGACTGCAGGTATGGAGAGCTGTTGTCATCGTATTAGATAGATAAGAATGATTATATGTATTGTAGAAATGTCTCCTATCATGTTCCCTAATTTTTTATTATGTCCACATCCTGGTCTCCATCTTGGACATCATAACAAACGTGCACTTTTTTGTTTAATTTACACATTGGACCATAGGAAAAATGACACTACAGCTACAGAGGTGACCGTCTGATAGCCCAGCTCGACTATCCATCTCTACTGAAGACCCTTTCAGCTTTTTGAGAGTTGGGTGGAGGACATCATCTCTGAAAATAGGGTCCCACAGCTGCACCCCATCAGTGTGAGCAGGACTCTTAGGACTCTTAGAAGAGTCAATGCTCTGAGACCATTGGGGGCACTTAGCCCCCTCTCTTCATCACTGAGGATGATTTCATTTTTCAGGGATTAGAGAGGGTGGTCCTTGTGGTGGACTGCAGGTATGGAGAGCTGTTGTCATCGTATTAGATAGATAAGAATGATTATATGTATTGTAGAAATGTCTCCTATCATGTTCCCTAATTTTTTATTATGTCCACATCCTGGTCCCCATCTTGGACATCATAACAAACGTGCACTTTTTTGTTTAATTTACACATTGGACCATAGGGAAAATGAAACTACAGCTACAGAGGTGACCGTCTGATAGCCCAGCTCGACTATCCATCTCTACTGAAGACCCTTTCAGCTTTTTGAGAGTTGGGTGGAGGACATCATCTCTGAAAATAGGGTCCCACAGCTGCACCCCATCAGTGTGAGCAGGACTCTTAGGACTCTTAGACCCTTTCAGCTTTTTGAGAGTTGGGTGGAGGACATCATCTCTGAAAATAGGGTCCCACAGCTGCACCCCATCAGTGTGAGCAGGACTCTTAGGACTCTTAGAAGAGTCAATGCTCTGAGACCATTGGGGGCACTTAGCCCCCTCTCTTCATCACTGAGGATGATTTCATTTTTCAGGGATTAGAGAGGGTGGTCCTTGTGGTGGACTGCAGATATGGAGAGCTGTTATCATCGTATTAGATAGATAAGAATGATTATATGTATTGTAGAAATGTCTCCTATCATGTTCCCTAATTTTTTATTATGTCCACATCCTGGTCCCCATCTTGGACATCATAACAAACGTGCACTTTTTTGTTTAATTTACACATTGGACCATAGGAAAAATGACACTACAGCTACAGAGGTGACCGTCTGATAGCCCAGCTCGACTATCCATCTCTACTGAAGACCCTTTCAGCTTTTTGAGAGTTGGGTGGAGGACATCATCTCTGAAAATAGGGTCCCACAGCTGCACCCCATCAGTGTGAGCAGGACTCTTAGGACTCTTAGAAGAGTCAATGCTCTGAGACCATGGGGGGCGCTTAGCCCCCTCTCTTCGTCACTGAGGATGATTTCATTTTTCAGGGATTAGAGAGGGTGGTCCTTGTAGTGGACTGCAGGTATGGAGAGCTGTTGTCATCGTATTAAATAGATAAGAATGATTATATGTATTGTAGAAATGTCTCCTATCATGTTCCCTAATTTTTTATTATGTCCACATCCTGGTCCCCATCTTGGACATCATAACAAACGTGCACTTTTTTGTTTAATTTACACATTGGACCATAGGAAAAATGACACTACAGCTACAGAGGTGACCGTCTGATAGCCCAGCTCGACTATCCATCTCTACTGAAGACCCTTTCAGCTTTTTGAGAGTTGGGTGGAGAACATCATCTCTGAAAATAGGGTCCCACAGCTGCACCCCATCAGTGTGAGCAGGACTCTTAGGACTCTTAGAAGAGTCAATGCTCTGAGACCATGGGGGGCGCTTAGCCCCCTCTCCTCGTCACTGAGGATGATTTCACTTTTTAGGGAATAGAGAGGGTGGTCCTTGTGGTGGACTGCAGGTATGGAGAGCTGTTGTCATCGTATTAGATAGATAAGAATGATTATATGTATTGTAGAAATGTCTCCTATCATGTTCCCTATTTTTTTATTATGTCCACATCCTGGTCCCCATCTTGGAAATCATAACAAACGTGCACTTTTTTGTTTAATTTACAAATTGGACCATAGGAAAAATGACACTACAGCTACAGAGGTGACCGTCTGATAGCCCAGCTCGACTATCCATCTCTACTGAAGACCCTTTCAGCTTTTTGAGAGTTGGGTGGAGGACATCATCTCTGAAAATAGGGTCCCACAGCTGCACCCCATCAGAGTGAGCAGGAATCTTAGGACTCTTAGAAGAGTCAATGCTCTGAGACCATGGGGGGCGCTTAGCCCCCTCTCTTCGTCACTGAGGATGATTTCATTTTTCAGGGATTAGAGAGAGTGGTCCTTGTGGTGGACTGCAGGTATGGAGAGCTGTTGTGATCGTATTAGATAGATAAGAATGATTATATGTATTGTAGAAATGTCTTCAGTAGAGATGGATAGTCGAGCTGGGCTATCAGACGGTCACCTCTGTAGCTGTAGTGTCATTTTTCCTATGGTCCAATGTGTAAATTAAACAAAAAAGTGCACGTTTGTTATGATGTCCAAGATGGGGACCAGGATGTGGACATAATAAAAAATTAGGGAACATGATAGGAGACATTTCTACAATACATATAATCATTCTTATCTATCTAATACGATGACAACAGCTCTCCATACCTGCAGTCCACCACAAGGACCACCCTCTCTAATCCCTGAAAAATGAAATCATCCTCAGTGACGAAGAGAGGGGGCTAAGCGCCCCCATGGTCTCAGAGCATTAACTCTTCTAAGAGTCCTAAGGGCATTTCGCGCATAAATGAAATGATCACATTTTTCTCCAAAACTATAACAGATGCAAGCTTGTCCTGTTTGGTGGAGATAATATTTAATAAAATAAGTAGAAACCTACTAAAAGTTTTGTTTGTTTATATTGCAATCCTGAGATAATCGTCTCCATGCTCCAAATCCATTTTAAAGCCATTTCAAAGGCATTTCACGCATAAATGAAATGATCATATTTTTCTCCAAAACTATAACACATGCAAGCTTGTCCTGTTTGGTGGAGATGATATTTAATAAAATAAGTAGAAATCCACTAAAAGTTTTGTTTGGTTATCTTGCAATCCCAAGATAATCGTCTCCATGCTCCAAATCCATTTTAAAGCCATTTTTAAGGCATTTCGCGCATAAATGAAATGATCACATTTTTCTCCAAAACTATAACAGATGCAAGCTTGTCCTGTTTGGTGGAGATAATATTTAATAAAATAAGTAGAAATCTACTAAAAGTTTTGTTTGTTTATATTGCCATCCTGAGATAATCGTCTCCATGCTCCAAATCCATTTTAAAGCCATTTCAAAGGCATTTTGCGCATAAATGAAATGATCACATTTTTCTCCAAAACTATAACACATGCAAGCTTGTCCTGTTTGGTGGAGATGATATTTGGTAAAATAAGTAGAAATCCACTAAAAGTTTTGTTTGGTTATCTTGCAATCCCGAGATAATCGTCTCCATGCTCCAAATCCATTTTAAAGCCATTTTTAAGGCATTTCGCGCATAAATGAAATGATCACATTTTTCTCCAAAACTATAACAGATGGAAGCTCGTCCTGTTTGGAGGGGATAATATTTAATAAAATAAGTAGAAATCCACTAAAAGTTTTGTTTGGTTATATTGCAATCCCGAGATAATCGTCTCCATGCTTCAAATCCATTTAAAAGCCATTTTGAAGGCATTTCACGCATAAATGAAATGATCACATTTTTCTTCAAAACTAAAACAGATGCAAGCTTGTCCTGTTTGGTAGAGATGATATTTAATAAAATATGTAGAAATCCACTAAAAGTTTTGTTTGGTTATCTTGCAATCCCGAGATAATCGTCTCCATGCTTCAAAACTATTTTAAAGCCATTTTTAAGGCATTTCGCGCATACATGAAATGATCACATTTTTCTCCAAAACTATAACAGATGCAAGCTTGTCCTGTTTGGTGGAGATAATATTTAATAAAATAAGTAGAAACCTACTAAAAGTTTTGTTTGGCGCCCCCCATGGTTTTAGAGCATTGACTCTTCTAAGAGTCCTAAGAGTCCTGCTTACACTGATGGGGTGCAGCTGTGGGACCCTATTTTAAGAGATGATGTCCTCCACCCAACTCTCAAAAAGCTGAAAGGGTCTTCAGTAGAGATGGATAGTCGAGCTGGGCTATCAGACGGTCACCTCTGTAGCTGTAGTGTCATTTTTCCTATGGTCCAATGTGTAAATTAAACAAAAAAGTGCACGTTTGTTATGATGTCCAAGATGGGGACCAGGATGTGGACATAATAAAAAATTAGGGAACATGATAGGAGACATTTCTACAATACATATAATCATTCTTATCTATCTAATACGATCACAACAGCTCTCCATTCCTGCAGTCCACCACAAGGACCACTCTCTCTAATCCCTGAAAAATGAAATCATCCTCAGTGACGAAGAGAGGGGGCTAAGCGCCCCCCATGGTCTCAGATCATTGACTCTTCTAAGAGTCCTAAGAGTCCTGCTCACACTGATGGGGTGCAGCTGTGGGACCCTATTTTCAGAGATGATGTCCTCCACCCAACTCTCAAAAAGCTGAAAGGGTCTTCAGTAGAGATGGATAGTCGAGCTGGGCTATCAGACGGTCACCTCTGTAGCTGTAGTGTCATTTTTCCTATGGTCCAATGTGTAAATTAAACAAAAAAGTGCACGTTTGTTATGATTTCCAAGATGGGGACCAGGATGTGGACATAATAAAAAAATAGGGAACATGATAGGAGACATTTCTACAATACATATAATCATTCTTATCTATCTAATACGATGACAACAGCTCTCCATACCTTCAGTCCACCACAAGGACCACCCTCTCTATTCCCTGAAAAGTGAAATCATCCTCAGTGACGAAGAGAGGGGGCTAAGCGCCCCCCATGGTCTCAGAGCATTGACTCTTCTAAGAGTCCTAAGAGTCCTGCTCACACTGATGGGGTGCAGCTGTGGGACCCTATTTTCAGAGATGATGTTCTCCACCAAACTCTCAAAAAGCTGAAAGGGTCTTCAGTAGAGATGGATAGTCGAGCTGGGCTATCAGACGGTCACCTCTGTACCTGTAGTGTCATTTTTCCTATGGTCCAATGTGTAAATTAAACAAAAAAGTGCACGTTTGTTATGATGTCCAAGATGGGGACCAGGATGTGGACATAATAAAAAATTAGGGAACATGATAGGAGACATTTCTACAATACATATAATCATTCTTATCTATTTAAAATGATGACAACAGCTCTCCATACCTGCAGTCCACCACAAGGACCACCCTCTCTAATCCCTGAAAAATGAAATCATCCTCAGTGACGAAGAGAGGGGGCTAAGCGCACCCCATGGTCTCAAAACATTGACTCTTCTAAGAGTCCTAAGAGTCCTGCTCACACTGATGGGGTGCAGCTGTGGGACCCTATTTTCAGAGATGATGTCCTCCACCCAACTCTCAAAAAGCTGAAAGGGTCTTCAGTAGAGATGGATAGTCGAGCTGGGCTATCAGACGGTCACCTCTGTAGCTGTAGTGTCATTTTTCCTATGGTCCAATGTGTAAATTAAACAAAAAAGTGCACGTTTGTTATGATTTCCAAGATGGGGACCAGGATGTGGACATAATAAAAAAATAGGGAACATGATAGGAGACATTTCTACAATACATATAATCATTCTTATCTATCTAATACGATGACAACAGCTCTCCATACCTGCAGTCCACCACAAGGACCACCCTCTCTATTCCCTGAAAAGTGAAATCATCCTCAGTGACGAAGAGAGGGGGCTAAGCGCCCCCCATGGTCTCAGAGCATTGACTCTTCTAAGAGTCCTAAGAGTCCTGCTCACACTGATGGGGTGCAGCTGTGGGACCCTATTTTCAGAGATGATGTTCTCCACCAAACTCTCAAAAAGCTGAAAGGGTCTTCAGTAGAGATGGATAGTCGAGCTGGGCTATCAGACGGTCACCTCTGTACCTGTAGTGTCATTTTTCCTATGGTCCAATGTGTAAATTAAACAAAAAAGTGCACGTTTGTTATGATGTCCAAGATGGGGACCAGGATGTGGACATAATAAAAAATTAGGGAACATGATAGGAGACATTTCTACAATACATATAATCATTCTTATCTATTTAATACGATGACAACAGCTCTCCATACCTGCAGTCCACCACAAGGACCACCCTCTCTAATCCCTGAAAAATGAAATCATCCTTAGTGACGAAGAGAGGGGGCTAAACGCCCCCCATGGTCTCAGAGCATTGACTCTTCTAAGAGTCCTAAGAGTCCTGCTCACACTGATGGGGTGCAGCTGTGGGACCCTATTTTCAGAGATGATGTCCTCCACCCAACTCTCAAAAAGCTGAAAGGGTCTTCAGTAGAGATGGATTGTCGAGCTGGGCTATCAGACGGTCACCTCTGTAGCTGTAGTGTCATTTTTCCTATGGTCCAATGTGTAAATTAAACAAAAAAGTGCACGTTTGTTATGATGTCCAAGATGGGGACCAGGATGTGGAAATAATAAAAAATTAGGGAACATGATAGGAGACATTTCTACAATACATATAATCATTCTTATCTATCTAATACGATAACAGCTCTCCATACCTGCAGTCCACCACAAGGACCACCCTCTCTAATCCCTGAAAAATGAAATCATCCTCAGTGACGAAGAGAGGGGGCTAAGTGCCCCCAATGGTCTCAGAGCATTGACTCTTCTAAGAGTCCTAAGAGTCCTGCTCACACTGATGGGGTGCAGCTGTGGGACCCTATTTTCAGAGATGATGTCCTCCACCCAACTCTCAAAAAGCTGAAAGGGTCTTCAGTAGAGATGGATAGTCGAGCTGGGCTATCAGACGGTCACCTCTGTAGCTGTAGTGTCATTTTTCCTATGGTCCAATGTGTAAATTAAACAAAAAAGTGCACGTTTGTTATGATGTCCAAGATGGGGACCAGGATGTGGACATAATAAAAAATTAGGGAACATGATAGGAGACATTTCTACAATACATATAATCATTCTTATCTATCTAATACGATGACAACAGCTCTCCATACCTGCAGTCCACCACAAGGACCACCCTCTCTAATCCCTGAAAAATGAAATCATCCTCAGTGACGAAGAGAGGGGGCCAAGCGCCCCCCATGGTACCAGAGCATTGACTCTTCTAAGAGTCCTAAGAGTCCTGCTCACACTGATGGGGTGAAGCTGTGGGACCCTATTTTCAGAGATGATGTCCTCCACCCGACTCTCAAAAAGCTGAAAGGGTCTTCAGTAGAGATGGATAGTCGAGCTGGGCTATCAGACGGTCACCTATGTAGCTGTAGTGTCATTTTTCCTATGGTCCAATGTGTAAATTAAACAAAAAAGTGCACGTTTGTTATGATGTCCAAGATGGGGACCAGGATGTGGACATAATAAAAAATTAGGGAACATGATAGGAGACATTTCTACAATACATATAATCATTCTTATCTATCTAATACGATGACAACAGCTCTCCATACCTGCAGTCCACCACAAGGACCACCCTCTCTAATCCCTGAAAAATGAAATCATCCTCAGTGACGAAGAGAGGGGGCTAAGTGCCCCCAATGGTCTCAGAGCATTGACTCTTCTAAGAGTCCTAAGAGTCCTGCTCACACTGATGGGGTGCAGCTGTGGGACCCTATTTTCAGAGATGATGTCCTCCACCCAACTCTCAAAAAGCTGAAAGGGTCTTCAGTAGAGATGGATAGTCGAGCTAGGCTATCAGACGGTCACCTCTGTAGCTGTAGTGTCATTTTTCCTATGGTCCAATGTGTAAATTAAACAAAAAAGTGCACGTTTGTTATGATGTCCAAGATGGGGACCAGGATGTGGACATAATAAAAAATTAGGGAACATGATAGGAGACATTTCTACAATACATATAATCATTCTTATCTATCTAATACGATGACAACAGCTCTCCATACCTGCAGTCCACCACAAGGACCACCCTCTCTAATCCCTGAAAAATGAAATCATCCTCAGTGACGAAGAGAGGGGGCCAAGCGCCCCCCATGGTACCAGAGCATTGACTCTTCTAAGAGTCCTAAGAGTCCTGCTCACACTGATGGGGTGAAGCTGTGGGACCCTATTTTCAGAGATGATGTCCTCCACCCGACTCTCAAAAAGCTGAAAGGGTCTTCAGTAGAGATGGATAGTCGAGCTGGGCTATCAGACGGTCACCTCTGTAGCTGTAGTGTCATTTTTCCTATGGTCCAATGTGTAAATTAAACAAAAAAGTGCACGTTTGTTATGATGTCCAAGATGGGGACCAGGATGTGGACATAATAAGAAATTAGGGAACATGATAGGAGACATTTCTACAATACATATAATCATTCTTATCTATCTAATACGATGACAACAGCTCTCCATACCTGCAGTCCACCACAAGGACCACCCTCTCTAATCCCTGAAAAATGAAATCATCCTCAGTGACGAAGAGAGGGGGCTAAGTGCCCCCAATGGTCTCAGAGCATTGACTCTTCTAAGAGTCCTAAGAGTCCTGCTCACACTGATGGGGTGAAGCTGTGGGACCCTATTTTCAGAGATGATGTCCTCCACCCAACTCTCAAAAAGCTGAAAGGGTCTTCAGTAGAGATGGATAGTCGAGCTGGGCTATCAGACGGTCACCTCTGTAGCTGTAGTGTCATTTTTCCTATGGTCCAATGTGTAAATTAAACAAAAAAGTGCACGTTTGTTATGATGTTCAAGATGGGGACCAGGATGTGGACATAATAAAAAATTAGGGAACATGATAGGAGACATTTCTACAATACATATAATCATTCTTATCTATCTAATACGATGACAACAGCTCTCCATACCTGCAGTCCACCACAAGGACCACCCTCTCTAATCCCTGAAAAATGAAATCATCCTCAGTGACGAAGAGAGGGGGCTAAGCGCCCCCATGGTCTCAGAGCATTAACTCTTCTAAGAGTCCTAAGAGTCCTGCTCACACTGATGGGGTGCAGCTGTGGGACCCTATTTTCAGAGATGATGTCCTCCACCCAACTCTCAAAAAGCTGAAAGGGTCTTCAGTAGAGATGGATAGTTGAGCTGGGCTATCAGACGGTCACCTCTGTAGCTGTAGTGTCATTTTTCCTATGGTCCAATGTGTAAATTAAACAAAAAAGTGCACGTTTGTTATGATGTCCAAGATGGGGACCAGGATGTGGACATAATAAAAAATTAGGGAACATGACAGGAGACATTTCTACAATACATATAATCATTCTTATCTATCTAATACGATGACAACAGCTCTCCATACCTGCAGTCCACCACAAGGACCACCCTCTCTAATCCCTGAAAAATGAAATCATCCTCAGTGACGAAGAGAGGGGGCCAAGCGCCCCCCATGGTACCAGAGCATTGACTCTTCTAAGAGTCCTAAGAGTCCTGCTCACACTGATGGGGTGAAGCTGTGGGACCCTATTTTCAGAGATGATGTCCTCCACCCAACTCTCAAAAAGCTGAAAGGGTCTTCAGTAGAGATGGATAGTCGAGCTGGGCTATCAGACGGTCACCTCTGTAGCTGTAGTGTCATTTTTCCTATGGTCCAATGTGTAAATTAAACAAAAAAGTGCACGTTTGTTATGATGTCCAAGATGGGGACCAGGATGTGGACATAATAAGAAATTAGGGAACATGATAGGAGACATTTCTACAATACATATAATCATTCTTATCTATCTAATACGATCACAACAGCTCTCCATACCTGCAGTCCACCACAAGGACCACTCTCTCTAATCCCTGAAAAATTAAATCATCCTCAGTGACGAAGAGAGGGGGCTAAGCGCCCCCCATGGTCTCAGAGCATTGACTCTTCTAAGAGTCCTAAGATTCCTGCTCACACTGATGGGGTGCAGCTGTGGGACCCTATTTTCAGAGATGATGTTCTCTACCCAACTCTCAAAAAGCTGAAAGGGTCTTCAGTAGAGATGGATAGTCGAGCTGGGCTATCAGACGGTCACCTCTGTAGCTGTAGTGTCATTTTTCCTATGGTCCAATGTGTAAATTAAACAAAAAAGTGCACGTTTGTTATGATGTCCAAGATGGGGACCAGGATGTGGACATAATAAAAAATTAGGGAACATGATAGGAGACATTTCTACAATACATATAATCATTCTTATCTATTTAATACGATGACAACAGCTCTCCATACCTGCAGTCCACCACAAGGACCACCCTCTCTAATCCCTGAAAAATGAAATCATCCTCAGTGACGAAGAGTGGGGGCTAAGCGCCCCCCATGGTCTCAGAGCATTGACTCTTCTAAGAGTCCTAAGAGTCCTGCTCACACTGATGGGGTGCAGCTGTGGGACCCTATTTTCAGAGATGATGTCCTCCACCCAACTCTCAAAAAGCTGAAAGGGTCTTCAGTAGAGATGGATAGTCGAGCTGGGCTATCAGACGGTCACCTCTGTAGCTGTAGTGTCATTTTTCCTATGGTCCAATGTGTAAATTAAACAAAAAAGTGCACGTTTGTTATGATGTCCAAGATGGGGACCAGGATGTGGACATAATAAAAAATTAGGGAACATGATAGGAGACATTTCTACAATACATATAATCATTCTTATCTATCTAATACGATGACAACAGCTCTCCATACCTGCAGTCCACCACAAGGACCACCCTCTCTAATCCCTGAAAAATGAAATCATCCTCAGTGATGAAGAGAGGGGGCTAAGTGCCCCCAATGGTCTCAGAGCATTGACTCTTCTAAGAGTCCTAAGAGTCCTGCTCACACTGATGGGGTGCAGCTGTGGGACCCTATTTTCAGAGATGATGTCCTCCACCCAACTCTCAAAAAGCTGAAAGGGTCTTCAGTAGAGATGGATAGTCGAGCTGGGCTATCAGACGGTCACCTCTGTAGCTGTAGTGTCATTTTTCCTATGGTCCAATGTGTAAATTAAACAAAAAAGTGCACGTTTGTTATGATGTTCAAGATGGGGACCAGGATGTGGACATAATAAAAAATTAGGGAACATGATAGGAGACATTTCTACAATACATATAATCATTCTTATCTATCTAATACGATCACAACAGCTCTCCATACCTGCAGTCCACCACAAGGACCACTCTCTCTAATTCCTGAAAAATGAAATCATCCTCAGTGACGAAGAGAGGGGGCTAAGCGCCCCCCATGGTCTCAGAGCATTGACTCTTCTAAGAGTCCTAAGATTCCTGCTCACACTGATGGGGTGCAGCTGTGGGACCCTATTTTCAGAGATGATGTCCTCCACCCAACTCTCAAAAAGCTGAAAGGGTCTTCAGTAGAGATGGATAGTCGAGCTGGGCTATCAGACGGTCACCTCTGTAGCTGTAGTGTCATTTTTCCTATGGTCCAATGTGTAAATTAAACAAAAAAGTGCACGTTTGTTATGATTTCCAAGATGGGGACCAGGATGTGGACATAATAAAAAAATAGGGAACATGATAGGAGACATTTCTACAATACATATAATCATTCTTATCTATCTAATACGATGACAACAGCTCTCCATACCTGCAGTCCACCACAAGGACCACCCTCTCTATTCCCTGAAAAGTGAAATCATCCTCAGTGACGAATGTGGCGCCCCTGACCTGGTCAGGCACCACTGAGTACTGCACCCATGCTGGGGACAGTACAATACAGGTAATCCAGAAGGCTGACCGGGGTGTGGAACACAGGCGCATAGTGACCAGGTCTCACACATGTACCTATGAGAGGACCCCTGGGGATCCCAGGAGGGGGCGAAGCATGAGCACGGCCTCCATCTCCTCTCAAGGGGTGTGGTAAGAGAGTCTGGTTGCTAGGTGGCGTAGGCAAGAACAGGAGAGGAGGAGCAGTGAGTCAGTTAGAGGAGAACTCCAGAGGGCTCAGTAAGGAGCAGACCTGTGGGGTTTTTGCTGTCTAACAGCGCCCGCGCAGTGGCTACAGACGGGGGAGAACGGTCACCTAGGAGGGCTACCCGAAATCCAGCTTCAGCTAGAGGACAGCGGAGTGGGAAGTAAGGAGACTGCTAGGGAGAACCAGGCCCAAACGGGCGGCAGATCCCGAAGCGAGGATAGATTCACCTTTCCCTGCTAAACCTGCCGGTGTGGGGCTCTCAAAGCCCACACCACAATACCACAAAAGCCGCAGCCACGTAACCACAGTTAGGGCCCATAGGTCTCAGGAGGCAAGCAGCTGGAGTGACCTGGTCCGGGGAACAAGCAAACGGCGAACGAAGGGGAGAGAGGCTGCAGCATCTTCCCTGGGTGACCCCCATAGGGACTCAAAGTCGGGGTCACCCCAAACCACCAAGGGCTAAGGAAGGCGAGTCAGTAGTCACCCTCATAAAGTCAGCCTGAAGGATACCTGGTTCCTGCCTGGTTCATCCCAGCTACGCCCGGGTTACTCACCCTGCCACCTGAAGTGAGTAAAAAACCCTGAAAGACATCCTGCCTGTGTGGAGTTATTCTGCGCCTTGTGGTACTACCACATCTACACAGGGCCCTGGGGCTTGCCTCACTCTCAGGAGGCCACTACATCCGACTGCACCCACCATCAGCCCCAGGCAGCCCTTAACCTGCAGTGGCGGTCCTCACTGACCGCAAATCTGAGAGTGGCGTCACGACTACAGAGAAGATCTCCTACCTGTGACCCGATACAGCCGAGTGGAGTCCCTGAAGGTAATGCACCGACACAGCAGCATCTGTGGGGCTTCACATCTGGCGTCACGAACAGGATAAGGACTAGACCTGTTCAGACAGGTGACCATGTGCCTGGGCGGTCCGCTTGAAAAATTGGAAGCGCCGCCATATTGCCACCATGAAAAGCGCGCTGAAAAACAACAGCAGCCCGCGCTGGAAGAAGTTACCGCCCACGAAGAGGTGTGGCTACCCAGAGATCCCCTGCAGAGTTCTGACCTCGCCAGCGATGAGAGCGGAGGCGTCCAGAGACGTCGGGACAGAAAGGGAGCCACAAGCCTGCTGCTGGGAGAGGAGCTGCTGAAAGAGGCAGAGCAGAAACTGAACAGTTTGCTACTGGAGGCAGCGACGAGTCCACTGCTGGGAGATCGTGCAGAAGAGGGCGCAGAAGAAATGGCGTCTGACCGCAGGAACCCAGAACCAGGCTCCGCTGCCTGGTGGTATCGGGAGCTGGCCCAGTTCTGCGATCGACTGGAGACCCGGGTTGTGGAGCAGATTCGGGAAGAACGAATGGAACTGCTGGAGATGACCGCGGCGGTTCGGGCCTATGAAAGGAGGGCCGCGCGCCGAGTGCCAGACAGGACGGCGACGACGCAGACCCCGATGCTGCCACAGATGGGTGAGTCGAGTGATGCCCCGGCCAGCGCAAGTGCCCCGACCCCTGCTGCCACGTCCGCGGTCCCCGCAGAGGCGCCCGGTGCGGCGACGCTGATCCAGGCCGCAGCCACGTCCGGTGCGGCCCGCCCAGCCCAGGCCGCCGCAGCGATGCCCTGCTCGGCCCACCAAGACCCGGTCCCTGCAGCGATGCCCTGCCCGGCCCGCAAAGAACCGGCTGCCACCGCGGCCCGCCCAGCCCAGGCCGCCGCAGCGATGCCCTGCTCGGCCCGCCAAGCCCCGATCGCTGCAACGACGCCCAGCCCAGCCTGCAAAGATCCCATCGCAGCTGCGACGCTGATCCAGGCCGCCGCCATGCCGGGCGCGGCCCGCCAAGACCAGGCCGCCGCCATGCCGGGCGCGGCCCGCCAAGACCAGGCCGCCGCCATGCCGGGCGCGGCCCGCCAAGACCAGGCCGCCGCCATGCCAGGCGCGGCCCGCCAAGACCAGGCCGCCGCCATGCCAGGCGCGGCCCGCCAAGAAAAGTCTACCTCGTCATTTACCCCGGCCTGCAAGGCCAGAGCAGACACTACTCCCCAGGCCACGGAGGTCCTTGATAGGAAGCCCATGCTGGGGGATGACCCCGAATACTGGAGGCTGAAGGCTGACATGGAGGCTAAGTTTCCACAATGGTTGGTGGACCAGTACGTGCTCCCTCCGCACACCCCCAGAAGGATGCCGGCAACCCCTGCAGCAACTACGCCAAAGAGTCCCCCGCCTGGGCCTGCTGAAGAAAGTCCATCCCCAGCACTGCCACCAAAGGAGTGCCAAGAAGAACTAAGGGGGAGAGGAGGCCAGGAAGCTGAGGAGCTGACTCAGGAGCCAACAGCAGTGGATCCATACCCAGAGCCGGAGATGTTACCATATTCCCGCTGGGATGAAGAAGACCTGACACCGTCTGCTGAAGAAGACCTGCCCCAAAGCCTCACCTGGGAGCTTGTAAGCTGCACCCAGCAGCATCCAGCCCGCAAGACACGGCGTCATAGCAGAACCCAGGCTTTCCCTGCACCGCCATCCCCAGAGCAGAGAGAAATAACGGCCAGAGACCTACAAGAGAAACGATTCCTGAGAAGAGCCAAAGCCCAGGTCAGAGGACCCCTTTGTAGAGGAGTTGTAGAGGACTTTAACTTGAAGAGCGGATATGGCTTTATAGTCGCACCAGGAATGAAAGAAGGCATTTTTGTCAATAGGAGAGACGTCAGCGCCAACCTGCCCAGAGGACATCCGGGAAGAAACCTGAGGATGGGAGACTCCGTACAATTTACCATGCATCAAGGAGAAAGAGGATGGTATGCACTGGATGTTGCACCATGTCCTAAAGAAGAAGAAAGGAAAGACAGAGATAGAGAAACAGATGAAGATAGAGAAAGCAGAGAAAAAGAACCTACGGATGAGACAACCACCGACGACGACAGAGAGCAGGAAAGCAGCAGGTGCCGCCGCCATACAGGCTCAAGCCCTGGTAAAGAGGAGTAACGTAAAGTAAAGAAAGAAGTTACCAGTTGAAGTTTTGAAAAGTTTTGACCAGTTTGTTTGCAACGTTCTCAAGTTCAAGCCTGTGCCCACAAAAACTATTGTGAGAAATAAACCTTAAGGCTATGAACTGGCTATAGCCACAAACTCTCGCAGTGTAAATAGTTACACCAGAGGCACCACCACCAGAGCCAGCCTGTTTAGGGGCTTGGCTCGTCTGCAACCAGGGAGCACGTCCGTATATAGGGCCTTGGCTCACCTGCAACCAGAGAGAGCACGCCTGTTTACGGGGCCTTGGCTCACCACCACAAAGAGGGTACCTGGTCAGCACCAACTGTGGAGGCCGCCTCTACATCCTGCCAGAAGAGGCTGAAGGCGCGGATCCACCAGGCCGGGTATACCCTGAAACCACCAGCCCATGAAAGCCGCCTCTACATCCTGCCAGAAGTGGCTGAAGGCGCGGCCAACGTGAGAGGGTTTTGGGTGGGTTAACGGACTTGTGGGTGGAGGTTGGTGATGTCTGATACCTGGTGATCTTAAAATGTTTTACCATGTTTTAATGTTTTATGCATTTAAAATGTTGTCTTGCAGCCCGAGGACGTGCTGGTGATAACTAAGGGGGAATGTGGCGCCCCTGACCTGGTCAGGCACCACTGAGTACTGCACCCATGCTGGGGACAGTACAATACAGGTAATCCAGAAGGCTGACCGGGGTGTGGAACACAGGCGCATAGTGACCAGGTCTCACACATGTACCTATGAGAGGACCCCTGGGGATCCCAGGAGGGGGCGAAGCATGAGCACGGCCTCCATCTCCTCTCAAGGGGTGTGGTAAGAGAGTCTGGTTGCTAGGTGGCGTAGGCAAGAACAGGAGAGGAGGAGCAGTGAGTCAGTTAGAGGAGAACTCCAGAGGGCTCAGTAAGGAGCAGACCTGTGGGGTTTTTGCTGTCTAACAGCGCCCGCGCAGTGGCTACAGACGGGGGAGAACGGTCACCTAGGAGGGCTACCCGAAATCCAGCTTCAGCTAGAGGACAGCGGAGTGGGAAGTAAGGAGACTGCTAGGGAGAACCAGGCCCAAACGGGCGGCAGATCCCGAAGCGAGGATAGATTCACCTTTCCCTGCTAAACCTGCCGGTGTGGGGCTCTCAAAGCCCACACCACAATACCACAAAAGCCGCAGCCACGTAACCACAGTTAGGGCCCATAGGTCTCAGGAGGCAAGCAGCTGGAGTGACCTGGTCCGGGGAACAAGCAAACGGCGAACGAAGGGGAGAGAGGCTGCAGCATCTTCCCTGGGTGACCCCCATAGGGACTCAAAGTCGGGGTCACCCCAAACCACCAAGGGCTAAGGAAGGCGAGTCAGTAGTCACCCTCATAAAGTCAGCCTGAAGGATACCTGGTTCCTGCCTGGTTCATCCCAGCTACGCCCGGGTTACTCACCCTGCCACCTGAAGTGAGTAAAAAACCCTGAAAGACATCCTGCCTGTGTGGAGTTATTCTGCGCCTTGTGGTACTACCACATCTACACAGGGCCCTGGGGCTTGCCTCACTCTCAGGAGGCCACTACATCCGACTGCACCCACCATCAGCCCCAGGCAGCCCTTAACCTGCAGTGGCGGTCCTCACTGACCGCAAATCTGAGAGTGGCGTCACGACTACAGAGAAGATCTCCTACCTGTGACCCGATACAGCCGAGTGGAGTCTCTGAAGGTAATGCACCGACACAGCAGCATCTGTGGGGCTTCACACGAAGAGAGGGGGCTAAGCGCCCCCCATGGTCTCAGAGCATTGACTCTTCTAAGAGTCCTAAGAGTCCTGCTCACACTGATGGGGTGCAGCTGTGGGACCCTATTTTCAGAGATGATGTTCTCCACCCAACTCTCAAAAAGCTGAAAGGGTCTTCAGTAGAGATGGATAGTCGAGCTGGGCTATCAGACGGTCACCTCTGTAGCTGTAGTGTCATTTTTCCTATGGTCCAATGTGTAAATTAAACAAAAAAGTGCACGTTTGTTATGATGTCCAAGATGGGGACCAGGATGTGGACATAATAAAAAATTAGGGAACATGATAGGAGACATTTCTACAATACATATAATCATTCTTATCTATTTAATACGATGACAACAGCTCTCCATACCTGCAGTCCACCACAAGGACCACCCTCTCTAATCCCTGAAAAATGAAATCATCCTCAGTGACGAAGAGAGGGGGCTAAGCGCCCCCCATGGTCTCAGAGCATTGACTCTTCTAAGAGTCCTAAGAGTCCTGCTCACACTGATGGGGTGCAGCTGTGGGACCCTATTTTCAGAGATGATGTCCTCCACCCAACTCTCAAAAAGCTGAAAGGGTCTTCAGTAGAGATGGATAGTCGAGCTGGGCTATCAGACGGTCACCTCTGTAGCTGTAGTGTCATTTTTCCTATGGTCCAATGTGTAAATTAAACAAAAAAGTGCACGTTTGTTATGATGTCCAAGATGGGGACCAGGATGTGGACATAATAAAAAATTAGGGAACATGATAGGAGACATTTCTACAATACATATATTCATTCTTATCTATCTAATACGATGATAAAAGCTCTCCATATCTGCAGTCCACCACAAGGACCACCCTCTCTAATCCCTGAAAAATGAAATCATCCTCAGTGATGAAGAGAGGGGGCTAAGTGCCCCCAATGGTTTTAGAGCATTGACTCTTCTAAGAGTCCTAAGAGTCCTGCTTACACTGATGGAGTGCAGCTGTGGGACCCTATTTTAAGAGATGATGTCCTCCACCCAACTCTCAAAAAGCTGAAAGGGTCTTCAGTAGAGATGGATAGTCGAGCTGGGCTATCAGACGGTCACCTCTGTAGCTGTAGTGTCATTTTTCCTATGGTCCAATGTGTAAATTAAACAAAAAAGTGCACGTTTGTTATGATGTCCAAGATGGGGACCAGGATGTGGACATAATAAAAAATTAGGGAACATGATAGGAGACATTTCTACAATACATATAATCATTCTTATCTATCTAATACGATGACAACAGCTCTCCATACCTGCAGTCCACCACAAGGACCACCCTCTCTAATCCCTGAAAAATGAAATCATCCTCAGTGATGAAGAGAGGGGGCTAAGTGCCCCCAATGGTCTCAGAGCATTGACTCTTCTAAGAGTCCTAAGAGTCCTGCTCACACTGATGGGGTGCAGCTGTGGGACCCTATTTTCAGAGATGATGTCCTCCACCCAACTCTCAAAAAGCTGAAAGGGTCTTCAGTAGAGATGGATAGTCGAGCTGGGCTATCAGACGGTCACCTCTGTAGCTGTAGTGTCATTTTTCCTATGGTCCAATGTGTAAATTAAACAAAAAAGTGCACGTTTGTTATGATGTTCAAGATGGGGACCAGGATGTGGACATAATAAAAAATTAGGGAACATGATAGGAGACATTTCTACAATACATATAATCATTCTTATCTATCTAATACGATCACAACAGCTCTCCATACCTGCAGTCCACCACAAGGACCACTCTCTCTAATCCCTGAAAAATGAAATCATCCTCAGTGACGAAGAGAGGGGGCTAAGCGCCCCCCATGGTCTCAGAGCATTGACTCTTCTAAGAGTCCTAAGATTCCTGCTCACACTGATGGGGTGCAGCTGTGGGACCCTATTTTCAGAGATGATGTCCTCCACCCAACTTTCAAAAAGCTGAAAGGGTCTTCAGTAGAGATGGATAGTCGAGCTGGGCTATCAGACGGTCACCTCTGTAGCTGTAGTGTCATTTTTCCTATGGTCCAATGTGTAAATTAAACAAAAAAGTGCACGTTTGTTATGCTTTCCAAGATAGGGACCAGGATGTGGACATAATAAAAAAATAGGGAACATGATAGGAGACATTTCTACAATACATATAATCATTCTTATCTATCTAATACGATGACAACAGCTCTCCATACCTGCAGTCCACCACAAGGACCACCCTCTCTATTCCCTGAAAAGTGAAATCATCCTCAGTGACGAAGAGAGGGGGCTAAGCGCCCCCCATGGTCTCAGAGCATTGACTCTTCTAAGAGTCCTAAGAGTCCTGCTCACACTGATGGGGTGCAGCTGTGGGACCCTATTTTCAGAGATGATGTTCTCCACCCAACTCTCAAAAAGCTGAAAGGGTCTTCAGTAGAGATGGATAGTCGAGCTGGGCTATCAGACGGTCACCTCTGTAGCTGTAGTGTCATTTTTCCTATGGTCCAATGTGTAAATTAAACAAAAAAGTGCACGTTTGTTATGATGTCCAAGATGGGGACCAGGATGTGGACATAATAAAAAATTAGGGAACATGATAGGAGACATTTCTACAATACATATAATCATTCTTATCTATCTAATACGATGATAACAGCTCTCGATATCTGCAGTCCACCACAAGGACCACCCTCTCTAATCCCTGAAAAATGAAATCATCCTCAGTGATGAAGAGAGGGGGCTAAGTGCCCCCAATGGTCTCAGAGCTTTGACTCTTCTAAGAGTCCTAAGAGTCCTGCTCACACTGATGGGGTGCAGCTGTGGGACCCTATTTTCAGAGATGATGTCCTCCACCCAACTCTCAAAAAGCTGAAAGGGTCTTCAGTAGAGATGGATAGTCGAGCTGGGCTATCAGACGGTCACCTCTGTAGCTGTAGTGTCATTTTTCCTATGGTCCAATGTGTAAATTAAACAAAAAAGTGCACGTTTGTTATGATGTCCAAGATGGGGACCAGGATGTGGACATAATAAAAAATTAGGGAACATGATAGGAGACATTTCTACAATACATATAATCATTCTTATCTATCTAATACGATGACAACAGCTCTCCATACCTGCAGTCCACCACAAGGACCACCCTCTCTAATCCCTGAAAAATGAAATCATCCTCAGTGACGAAGAGAGGGGGCTAAGCGCCCCCATGGTCTCAGAGCATTAACTCTTCTAAGAGTCCTAAGAGTCCTGCTCACACTGATGGGGTGCAGCTGTGGGACCCTATTTTCAGAGATGATGTCCTCCACCCAACTCTCAAAAAGCTGAAAGGGTCTTCAGTAGAGAGGGATAGTCGAGCTGGGCTATCAGACGGTCACCTCTGTAGCTGTAGTGTCATTTTTCCTATGGTCCAATGTGTAAATTAAACAAAAAAGTGCACGTTTGTTATGATGTCCAAGATGGGGACCAGGATGTGGACATAATAAAAAATTAGGGAACATGATAGGAGACATTTCTACAATACATATAATCATTCTTATCTATCTAATACGATGATAACAGCTCTCCATATCTGCAGTCCACCACAAGGACCACCCTCTCTAATCCCTGAAAAATGAAATCATCCTCAGTGATGAAGAGAGGGGGCTAAGTGCCCCCAATGGTCTCAGAGCATTGACTCTTCTAAGAGTCCTAAGAGTCCTGCTCACACTGATGGGGTGCAGCTGTGGGACCCTATTTTCAGAGATGATGTCCTCCACCCAACTCTCAAAAAGCTGAAAGGGTCTTCAGTAGAGATGGATAGTCGAGCTGGGCTATCAGACGGTCACCTCTGTAGCTGTAGTGTCATTTTTCCTATGGTCCAATGTGTAAATTAAACAAAAAAGTGCACGTTTGTTATGATGTCCAAGATGGGGACCAGGATGTGGACATAATAAAAAATTAGGGAACATGATAGGAGACATTTCTACAATACATATAATCATTCTTATCTATCTAATACGATGACAACAGCTCTCCATACCTGCAGTCCACCACAAGGACCACCCTCTCTAATCCCTGAAAAATGAAATCATCCTCAGTGATGAAGAGAGGGGGCTAAGTGCCCCCAATGGTCTCAGAGCATTGACTCTTCTAAGAGTCCTAAGAGTCCTGCTCACACTGATGGGGTGCAGCTGTGGGACCCTATTTTCAGAGATGATGTCCTCCACCCAACTCTCAAAAAGCTGAAAGGGTCTTCAGTAGAGATGGATAGTCGAGCTGGGCTATCAGACGGTCACCTCTGTAGCTGTAGTGTCATTTTTCCTATGGTCCAATGTGTAAATTAAACAAAAAAGTGCACGTTTGTTATGATGTTCAAGATGGGGACCAGGATGTGGACATAATAAAAAAATAGGGAACATGATAGGAGACATTTCTACAATACATATAATCATTCTTATCTATCTAATACGATCACAACAGCTCTCCATACCTGCAGTCCACCACAAGGACCACTCTCTCTAATCCCTGAAAAATGAAATCATCCTCAGTGACGAAGAGAGGGGGCTAAGCGCCCCCCATGGTCTCAGAGCATTGACTCTTCTAAGAGTCCTAAGATTCCTGCTCACACTGATGGGGTGCAGCTGTGGGACCCTATTTTCAGAGATGATGTCCTCCACCCAACTTTCAAAAAGCTGAAAGGGTCTTCAGTAGAGATGGATAGTCGAGCTGGGCTATCAGACGGTCACCTCTGTAGCTGTAGTGTCATTTTTCCTATGGTCCAATGTGTAAATTAAACAAAAAAGTGCACGTTTGTTATGATTTCCAAGATGGGGACCAGGATGTGGACATAATAAAAAAATAGGGAACATGATAGGAGACATTTCTACAATACATATAATCATTCTTATCTATCTAATACGATGACAACAGCTCTCCATACCTGCAGTCCACCACAAGGACCACCCTCTCTATTCCCTGAAAAGTGAAATCATCCTCAGTGACGAAGAGAGGGGGCTAAGCGCCCCCCATGGTCTCAGAGCATTGACTCTTCTAAGAGTCCTAAGAGTCCTGCTCACACTGATGGGGTGCAGCTGTGGGACCCTATTTTCAGAGATGATGTTCTCCACCCAACTCTCAAAAAGCTGAAAGGGTCTTCAGTAGAGATGGATAGTCGAGCTGGGCTATCAGACGGTCACCTCTGTAGCTGTAGTGTCATTTTTCCTATGGTCCAATGTGTAAATTAAACAAAAAAGTGCACGTTTGTTATGATGTCCAAGATGGGGACCAGGATGTGGACATAATAAAAAATTAGGGAACATGATAGGAGACATTTCTACAATACATATAATCATTCTTATCTATTTAATACGATGACAACAGCTCTCCATACCTGCAGTCCACCACAAGGACCACCCTCTCTAATCCCTGAAAAATGAAATCATCCTCAGTGACGAAGAGAGGGGGCTAAGCGCCCCCCATGGTCTCAGAGCATTGACTCTTCTAAGAGTCCTAAGAGTCCTGCTCACACTGATGGGGTGCAGCTGTGGGACCCTATTTTCAGAGATGATGTCCTCCACCCAACTCTCAAAAAGCTGAAAGGGTCTTCAGTAGAGATGGATAGTCGAGCTGGGCTATCAGACGGTCACCTCTGTAGCTGTAGTGTCATTTTTCCTATGGTCCAATGTGTAAATTAAACAAAAAAGTGCACGTTTGTTATGATGTCCAAGATGGGGACCAGGATGTGGACATAATAAAAAATTAGGGAACATGATAGGAGACATTTCTACAATACATATAATCATTCTTATCTATCTAATACGATGATAACAGCTCTCGATATCTGCAGTCCACCACAAGGACCACCCTCTCTAATCCCTGAAAAATGAAATCATCCTCAGTGATGAAGAGAGGGGGCTAAGTGCCCCCAATGGTCTCAGAGCATTGACTCTTCTAAGAGTCCTAAGAGTCCTGCTCACACTGATGGGGTGCAGCTGTGGGACCCTATTTTCAGAGATGATGTCCTCCACCCAACTCTCAAAAAGCTGAAAGGGTCTTCAGTAGAGATGGATAGTCGAGCTGGGCTATCAGACGGTCACCTCTGTAGCTGTAGTGTCATTTTTCCTATGGTCCAATGTGTAAATTAAACAAAAAAGTGCACGTTTGTTATGATGTCCAAGATGGGGACCAGGATGTGGACATAATAAAAAATTAGGGAACATGATAGGAGACATTTCTACAATACATATAATCATTCTTATCTATCTAATACGATGACAACAGCTCTCCATACCTGCAGTCCACCACAAGGACCACCCTCTCTAATCCCTGAAAAATGAAATCATCCTCAGTGACGAAGAGAGGGGGCTAAGCGCCCCCATGGTCTCAGAGCATTAACTCTTCTAAGAGTCCTAAGAGTCCTGCTCACACTGATGGGGTGCAGCTGTGGGACCCTATTTTCAGAGATGATGTCCTCCACCCAACTCTCAAAAAGCTGAAAGGGTCTTCAGTAGAGATGGATAGTCGAGCTGGGCTATCAGACGGTCACCTCTGTAGCTGTAGTGTCATTTTTCCTATGGTCCAATGTGTAAATTAAACAAAAAAGTGCACGTTTGTTATGATGTCCAAGATGGGGACCAGGATGTGGACATAATAAAAAATTAGGGAACATGATAGGAGACATTTCTACAATACATATAATCATTCTTATCTATCTAATACGATGACAACAGCTCTCCATACCTGCAGTCCACCACAAGGACCACCCTCTCTAATCCCTGAAAAATGAAATCATCCTCAGGGACGAAGAGAGGGGGCTAAGCGCCCCCCATAGTTTTAGAGCATTGACTCTTCTAAGAGTCCTAAGAGTCCTGCTTACACTGATGGGGTGCAGCTGTGGGACCCTATTTTAAGAGATGATGTCCTCCACCCAACTCTCAAAAAGCTGAAAGGGTCTTCAGTAGAGATGGATAGTCGAGCTGGGCTATCAGACGGTCACCTCTGTAGCTGTAGTGTCATTTTTCCTATGGTCCAATGTTTAAATTAAACAAAAAAGTGCACGTTTGTTATGATGTCCAAGATGGGGACCAGGATGTGGACATAATAAAAAATTAGGGAACATGATAGGAGACATTTCTACAATACATATAATCATTCTTATCTATCTAATACGATGATAACAGCTCTCCATATCTGCAGTCCACCACAAGGACCACCCTCTCTAATCCCTGAAAAATGAAATCATCCTCAGTGATGAAGAGAGGGGGCTAAGTGCCCCCAATGGTCTCAGAGCATTGACTCTTCTAAGAGTCCTAAGAGTCCTGCTCACACTGATGGGGTGCAGCTGTGGGACCCTATTTTCAGAGATGATGTCCTCCACCCAACTCTCAAAAAGCTGAAAGGGTCTTCAGTAGAGATGGATAGTCGAGCTGGGCTATCAGACGGTCACCTCTGTAGCTGTAGTGTCATTTTTCCTATGGTCCAATGTGTAAATTAAACAAAAAAGTGCACGTTTGTTATGATGTCCAAGATGGGGACCAGGATGTGGACATAATAAAAAATTAGGGAACATGATAGGAGACATTTCTACAATACATATAATCATTCTTATCTATCTAATACGATGACAACAGCTCTCCATACCTGCAGTCCACCACAAGGACCACCCTCTCTAATCCCTGAAAAATGAAATCATCCTCAGTGACGAAGAGAGGGGGCTAAGCGCCCCCATGGTCTCAGAGCATTGACTCTTCTAAGAGTCCTAAGAGTCCTGCTCACACTGATGGGGTGCAGCTGTGGGACCCTATTTTCAGAGATGATGTCCTCCACCCAACTCTCAAAAAGCTGAAAGGGTCTTCAGTAGAGATGGATAGTCGAGCTGGGCTATCAGACGGTCACCTCTGTAGCTGTAGTGTCATTTTTCCTATGGTCCAATGTGTAAATTAAACAAAAAAGTGCACGTTTGTTATGATGTCCAAGATGGGGACCAGGATGTGGACATAATAAAAAATTAGGGAACATGATAGGAGACATTTCTACAATACATATAATCATTCTTATCTATCTAATACGATGACAACAGCTCTCCATACCTGCAGTCCACCACAAGGACCACCCTCTCTAATCCCTGAAAAATGAAATCATCCTCAGGGACGAAGAGAGGGGGCTAAGCGCCCCCCATGGTTTTAGAGCATTGACTCTTCTAAGAGTCCTAAGAGTCCTGCTTACACTGATGGGGTGCAGCTGTGGGACCCTATTTTAAGAGATGATGTCCTCCACCCAACTCTCAAAAAGCTGAAAGGGTCTTCAGTAGAGATGGATAGTCGAGCTGGGCTATCAGACGGTCACCTCTGTAGCTGTAGTGTCATTTTTCCTATGGTCCAATGTGTAAATTAAACAAAAAAGTGCACGTTTGTTATGATGTCCAAGATGGGGACCAGGATGTGGACATAATAAAAAATTAGGGAACATGATAGGAGACATTTCTACAATACATATAATCATTCTTATCTATCTAATACGATGACAACAGCTCTCCATACCTGCAGTCCACCACAAGGACCACCCTCTCTAATCCCTGAAAAATGAAATCATCCTCAGTGACGAAGAGAGGGGGCTAAGCGCCCCCATGGTCTCAGAGCATTAACTCTTCTAAGAGTCCTAAGAGTCCTGCTCACACTGATGGGGTGCAGCTGTGGGACCCTATTTTCAGAGATGATGTCCTCCACCCAACTCTCAAAAAGCTGAAAGGGTCTTCAGTAGAGATGGATAGTCGAGCTGGGCTATCAGACGGTCACCTCTGTAGCTGTAGTGTCATTTTTCCTATGGTCCAATGTGTAAATTAAACAAAAAAGTGCACGTTTGTTATGATGTCCAAGATGGGGACCAGGATGTGGACATAATAAAAAATTAGGGAACATGATAGGAGACATTTCTACAATACATATAATCATTCTTATCTATCTAATACGATGACAACAGCTCTCCATACCTGCAGTCCACCACAAGGACCACCCTCTCTAATCCCTGAAAAATGAAATCATCCTCAGGGACGAAGAGAGGGGGCTAAGCGCCCCCCATGGTTTTAGAGCATTGACTCTTCTAAGAGTCCTAAGAGTCCTGCTTACACTGATGGGGTGCAGCTGTGGGACCCTATTTTAAGAGATGATGTCCTCCACCCAACTCTCAAAAAGCTGAAAGGGTCTTCAGTAGAGATGGATAGTCGAGCTGGGCTATCAGACGGTCACCTCTGTAGCTGTAGTGTCGTTTTTCCTATGGTCCAATGTGTAAATTAAACAAAAAAGTGCACGTTTGTTATGATGTCCAAGATGGGGACCAGGATGTGGACATAATAAAAAATTAGGGAACATGATAGGAGACATTTCTACAATACATATAATCATTCTTATCTATCTAATACGATCACAACAGCTCTCCATACCTGCAGTCCACCACAAGGACCACTCTCTCTAATCCCTGAAAAATGAAATCATCCTCAGTGACGAAGAGAGGGGGCTAAGCGCCCCCCATGGTCTCAAAACATTGACTCTTCTAAGAGTCCTAAGAGTCCTGCTCACACTGATGGGGTGCAGCTGTGGGACCCTATTTTCAGAGATGATGTCCTCCACCCAACTCTCAAAAAGCTGAAAGGGTCTTCAGTAGAGATGGATAGTCGAGCTGGGCTACCAGACGGTCACCTCTGTAGCTGTAGTGTCATTTTTCCTATGGTCCAATGTGTAAATTAAACAAAAAAGTGCACGTTTGTTATGATTTCCAAGATGGGGACCAGGATGTGGACATAATAAAAAATTAGGGAACATGATAGGAGACATTTCTACAATACATATAATCATTCTTATCTATCTAATACGATGACAACAGCTCTCCATACCTGCAGTCCACCACAAGGACCACCCTCTCTATTCCCTGAAAAGTGAAATCATCCTCAGTGACGAAGAGAGGGGGCTAAGCGCCCCCCATGGTCTCAAAACATTGACTCTTCTAAGAGTCCTAAGAGTCCTGCTCACACTGATGGGGTGCAGCTGTGGGACCCTATTTTCAGAGATGATGTCCTCCACCCAACTCTCAAAAAGCTGAAAGGGTCTTCAGTAGAGATGGATAGTCGAGCTGGGCTATCAGACGGTCACCTCTGTAGCTGTAGTGTCATTTTTCCTATGGTCCAATGTGTAAATTAAACAAAAAAGTGCACGTTTGTTATGATGTCCAAGATGGGGACCAGGATGTGGACATAATAAAAAATTAGGGAACATGATAGGAGACATTTCTACAATACATATAATCATTCTTATCTATCTAATACGATGACAACAGCTCTCCATACCTGCAGTCCACCACAAGGACCACCCTCTCTAATCCCTGAAAAATGAAATCATCCTCAGGGACGAAGAGAGGGGGCTAAGCGCCCCCCATGGTTTTAGAGCATTGACTCTTCTAAGAGTCCTAAGAGTCCTGCTTACACTGATGGGGTGCAGCTGTGGGACCCTATTTTAAGAGATGATGTCCTCCACCCAACTCTCAAAAAGCTGAAAGGGTCTTCAGTAGAGATGGATAGTCGAGCTGGGCTATCAGACGGTCACCTCTGTAGCTGTAGTGTCATTTTTCCTATGGTCCAATGTGTAAATTAAACAAAAAAGTGCACGTTTGTTATGATGTCCAAGATGGGGACCAGGATGTGGACATAATAAAAAATTAGGGAACATGATAGGAGACATTTCTACAATACATATAATCATTCTTATCTATCTAATACGATGACAACAGCTCTCCATACCTGCAGTCCACCACAAGGACCACCCTCTCTAATCCCTGAAAAATGAAATCATCCTCAGTGACGAAGAGAGGGGGCTAAGCGCCCCCATGGTCTCAGAGCATTAACTCTTCTAAGAGTCCTAAGAGTCCTGCTCACACTGATGGGGTGCAGCTGTGGGACCCTATTTTCAGAGATGATGTCCTCCACCCAACTCTCAAAAAGCTGAAAGGGTCTTCAGTAGAGATGGATAGTCGAGCTGGGCTATCAGACGGTCACCTCTGTAGCTGTAGTGTCATTTTTCCTATGGTCCAATGTGTAAATTAAACAAAAAAGTGCACGTTTGTTATGATGTCCAAGATGGGGACCAGGATGTGGACATAATAAAAAATTAGGGAACATGATAGGAGACATTTCTACAATACATATAATCATTCTTATCTATCTAATACGATGACAACAGCTCTCCATACCTGCAGTCCACCACAAGGACCACCCTCTCTATTCCCTGAAAAGTGAAATCATCCTCAGTGACGAAGAGAGGGGGCTAAGCGCCCCCCATGGTCTCAAAACATTGACTCTTCTAAGAGTCCTAAGAGTCCTGCTCACACTGATGGGGTGCAGCTGTGGGACCCTATTTTCAGAGATGATGTCCTCCACCCAACTCTCAAAAAGCTGAAAGGGTCTTCAGTAGAGATGGATAGTCGAGCTGGGCTATCAGACGGTCACCTCTGTAGCTGTAGTGTCATTTTTCCTATGGTCCAATGTGTAAATTAAACAAAAAAGTGCACGTTTGTTATGATGTCCAAGATGGGGACCAGGATGTGGACATAATAAAAAATTAGGGAACATGATAGGAGACATTTCTACAATACATATAATCATTCTTATCTATCTAATACGATGACAACAGCTCTCCATACCTGCAGTCCACCACAAGGACCACCCTCTCTAATCCCTGAAAAATGAAATCATCCTCAGGGACGAAGAGAGGGGGCTAAGCGCCCCCCATGGTTTTAGAGCATTGACTCTTCTAAGAGTCCTAAGAGTCCTGCTTACACTGATGGGGTGCAGCTGTGGGACCCTATTTTAAGAGATGATGTCCTCCACCCAACTCTCAAAAAGCTGAAAGGGTCTTCAGTAGAGATGGATAGTCGAGCTGGGCTATCAGACGGTCACCTCTGTAGCTGTAGTGTCATTTTTCCTATGGTCCAATGTGTAAATTAAACAAAAAAGTGCACGTTTGTTATGATGTCCAAGATGGGGACCAGGATGTGGACATAATAAAAAATTAGGGAACATGATAGGAGACATTTCTACAATACATATAATCATTCTTATCTATCTAATACGATGACAACAGCTCTCCATACCTGCAGTCCACCACAAGGACCACCCTCTCTAATCCCTGAAAAATGAAATCATCCTCAGTGACGAAGAGAGGGGGCTAAGCGCCCCCATGGTCTCAGAGCATTAACTCTTCTAAGAGTCCTAAGAGTCCTGCTCACACTGATGGGGTGCAGCTGTGGGACCCTATTTTCAGAGATGATGTCCTCCACCCAACTCTCAAAAAGCTGAAAGGGTCTTCAGTAGAGATGGATAGTCGAGCTGGGCTATCAGACGGTCACCTCTGTAGCTGTAGTGTCATTTTTCCTATGGTCCAATGTGTAAATTAAACAAAAAAGTGCACGTTTGTTATGATGTCCAAGATGGGGACCAGGATGTGGACATAATAAAAAATTAGGGAACATGATAGGAGACATTTCTACAATACATATAATCATTCTTATCTATCTAATACGATGACAACAGCTCTCCATACCTGCAGTCCACCACAAGGACCACCCTCTCTAATCCCTGAAAAATGAAATCATCCTCAGGGACGAAGAGAGGGGGCTAAGCGCCCCCCATGGTTTTAGAGCATTGACTCTTCTAAGAGTCCTAAGAGTCCTGCTTACACTGATGGGGTGCAGCTGTGGGACCCTATTTTAAGAGATGATGTCCTCCACCCAACTCTCAAAAAGCTGAAAGGGTCTTCAGTAGAGATGGATAGTCGAGCTGGGCTATCAGACGGTCACCTCTGTAGCTGTAGTGTCATTTTTCCTATGGTCCAATGTGTAAATTAAACAAAAAAGTGCACGTTTGTTATGATGTCCAAGATGGGGACCAGGATGTGGACATAATAAAAAATTAGGGAACATGATAGGAGACATTTCTACAATACATATAATCATTCTTATCTATCTAATACGATCACAACAGCTCTCCATACCTGCAGTCCACCACAAGGACCAATCTCTCTAATCCCTGAAAAATGAAATCATCCTCAGTGACGAAGAGAGGGGGCTAAGCGCCCCCCATGGTCTCAAAACATTGACTCTTCTAAGAGTCCTAAGAGTCCTGCTCACACTGATGGGGTGCAGCTGTGGGACCCTATTTTCAGAGATGATGTCCTCCACCCAACTCTCAAAAAGCTGAAAGGGTCTTCAGTAGAGATGGATAGTCGAGCTGGGCTACCAGACGGTCACCTCTGTAGCTGTAGTGTCATTTTTCCTATGGTCCAATGTGTAAATTAAACAAAAAAGTGCACGTTTGTTATGATTTCCAAGATGGGGACCAGGATGTGGACATAATAAAAAAATAGGGAACATGATAGGAGACATTTCTACAATACATATAATCATTCTTATCTATCTAATACGATGACAACAGCTCTCCATACCTGCAGTCCACCACAAGGACCACCCTCTCTATTCCCTGAAAAGTGAAATCATCCTCAGTGACGAAGAGAGGGGGCTAAGCGCCCCCCATGGTCTCAAAACATTGACTCTTCTAAGAGTCCTAAGAGTCCTGCTCACACTGATGGGGTGCAGCTGTGGGACCCTATTTTCAGAGATGATGTTCTCCACCCAACTCTCAAAAAGCTGAAAGGGTCTTCAGTAGAGATGGATAGTCGAGCTGGGCTATCAGACGGTCACCTCTGTAGCTGTAGTGTCATTTTTCCTATGGTCCAATGTGTAAATTAAACAAAAAAGTGCACGTTTGTTATGATGTCCAAGATGGGGACCAGGATGTGGACATAATAAAAAATTAGGGAACATGATAGGAGACATTTCTACAATACATATAATCATTCTTATCTATTTAATACGATGACAACAGCTCTCCATACCTGCAGTCCACCACAAGGACCACCCTCTCTAATCCCTGAAAAATGAAATCATCCTCAGTGACGAAGAGAGGGGGCTAAGCGCCCCCCATGGTCTGAGAGCATTGACTCTTCTAAGAGTCCTAAGAGTCCTGCTCACACTGATGGGGTGCAGCTGTGGGACCCTATTTTCAGAGATGATGTCCTCCACCCAACTCTCAAAAAGCTGAAAGGGTCTTCAGTAGAGATGGATTGTCGAGCTGGGCTATCAGACGGTCACCTCTGTAGCTGTAGTGTCATTTTTCCTATGGTCCAATGTGTAAATTAAACAAAAAAGTGCACGTTTGTTATGATGTCCAAGATGGGGACCAGGATGTGGACATAATAAAAAATTAGGGAACATGATAGGAGACATTTCTACAATACATATAATCATTCTTATCTATCTAATACGATGATAACAGCTCTCCATACCTGCAGTCCACCACAAGGACCACCCTCTCTAATCCCTGAAAAATGAAATCATCCTCAGTGACGAAGAGAGGGGGCTAAGTGCCCCCAATGGTCTCAGAGCATTGACTCTTCTAAGAGTCCTAAGAGTCCTGCTCACACTGATGGGGTGCAGCTGTGGGACCCTATTTTCAGAGATGATGTCCTCCACCCAACTCTCAAAAAGCTGAAAGGGTCTTCAGTAGAGATGGATAGTCGAGCTGGGCTATCAGACGGTCACCTCTGTAGCTGTAGTGTCATTTTTCCTATGGTCCAATGTGTAAATTAAACAAAAAAGTGCACGTTTGTTATGATGTCCAAGATGGGGACCAGGATGTGGACATAATAAAAAATTAGGGAACATGATAGGAGACATTTCTACAATACATATAATCATTCTTATCTATCTAATACGATGACAACAGCTCTCCATACCTGCAGTCCACCACAAGGACCACCCTCTCTAATCCCTGAAAAATGAAATCATCCTCAGGGACGAAGAGAGGGGGCTAAGCGCCCCCCATGGTTTTAGAGCATTGACTCTTCTAAGAGTCCTAAGAGTCCTGCTTACACTGATGGGGTGCAGCTGTGGGACCCTATTTTAAGAGATGATGTCCTCCACCCAACTCTCAAAAAGCTGAAAGGGTCTTCAGTAGAGATGGATAGTCGAGCTGGGCTATCAGACGGTCACCTCTGTAGCTGTAGTGTCATTTTTCCTATGGTCCAATGTGTAAATTAAACAAAAAAGTGCACGTTTGTTATGATGTCCAAGATGGGGACCAGGATGTGGACATAATAAAAAATTAGGGAACATGATAGGAGACATTTCTACAATACATATAATCATTCTTATCTATCTAATACGATGACAACAGCTCTCCATACCTGCAGTCCACCACAAGGACCACCCTCTCTAATCCCTGAAAAATGAAATCATCCTCAGTGACGAAGAGAGGGGGCTAAGCGCCCCCATGGTCTCAGAGCATTAACTCTTCTAAGAATCCTAAAAGTCCTGCTCACACTGATGGGGTGCAGCTGTGGGACCCTATTTTCAGAGATGATGTCCTCCACCCAACTCTCAAAAAGCTGAAAGGGTCTTCAGTAGAGATGGATAGTCGAGCTGGGCTATCAGACGGTCACCTCTGTAGCTGTAGTGTCATTTTTCCTATGGTCCAATGTGTAAATTAAACAAAAAAGTGCACGTTTGTTATGATGTCCAAGATGGGGACCAGGATGTGGACATAATAAAAAATTAGGGAACATGATAGGAGACATTTCTACAATACATATAATCATTCTTATCTATCTAATACGATCACAACAGCTCTCCATACCTGCAGTCCACCACAAGGACCACCCTCTCTATTCCCTGAAAAGTGAAATCATCCTCAGTGACGAAGAGAGGGGGCTAAGCGCCCCCCATGGTCTCAAAACATTGACTCTTCTAAGAGTCCTAAGAGTCCTGCTCACACTGATGGGGTGCAGCTGTGGGACCCTATTTTCAGAGATGATGTTCTCCACCCAACTCTCAAAAAGCTGAAAGGGTCTTCAGTAGAGATGGATAGTCGAGCTGGGCTATCAGACGGTCACCTCTGTAGCTGTAGTGTCATTTTTCCTATGGTCCAATGTGTAAATTAAACAAAAAAGTGCACGTTTGTTATGATGTCCAAGATGGGGACCAGGATGTGGACATAATAAAAAATTAGGGAACATGATAGGAGACATTTCTACAATACATGTAATCATTCTTATCTATTTAATACGATGACAACAGCTCTCCATACCTGCAGTCCACCACAAGGACCACCCTCTCTAATCCCTGAAAAATGAAATCATCCTCAGTGACGAAGAGAGGGGGCTAAGCGCCCCCCATGGTCTCAGAGCATTGACTCTTCTAAGAGTCCTAAGAGTCCTGCTCACACTGATGGGGTGCAGCTGTGGGACCCTATTTTCAGAGATGATGTCCTCCACCCAACTCTCAAAAAGCTGAAAGGGTCTTCAGTAGAGATGGATTGTCGAGCTGGGCTATCAGACGGTCACCTCTGTAGCTGTAGTGTCATTTTTCCTATGGTCCAATGTGTAAATTAAACAAAAAAGTGCACGTTTGTTATGATGTCCAAGATGGGGACCAGGATGTGGACATAATAAAAAATTAGGGAACATGATAGGAGACATTTCTACAATACATATAATCATTCTTATCTATCTAATACGATGATAACAGCTCTCCATACCTGCAGTCCACCACAAGGACCACCCTCCCTAATCCCTGAAAAATGAAATCATCCTCAGTGACGAAGAGAGGGGGCTAAGTGCCCCCAATGGTCTCAGAGCATTGACTCTTCTAAGAGTCCTAAGAGTCCTGCTCACACTGATGGGGTGCAGCTGTGGGACCCTATTTTCAGAGATGATGTCCTCCACCCAACTCTCAAAAAGCTGAAAGGGTCTTCAGTAGAGATGGATAGTCGAGCTGGGCTATCAGACGGTCACCTCTGTAGCTGTAGTGTCATTTTTCCTATGGTCCAATGTGTAAATTAAACAAAAAAGTGCACGTTTGTTATGATGTCCAAGATGGGGACCAGGATGTGGACATAATAAAAAATTAGGGAACATGATAGGAGACATTTCTACAATACATATAATCATTCTTATCTATCTAATACGATGACAACAGCTCTCCATACCTGCAGTTCACCACAAGGACCACCCTCTCTAATCCCTGAAAAATGAAATCATCCTCAGTGACGAAGAGAGGGGGCTAAGCGCCCCCATGGTCTCAGAGCATTAACTCTTCTAAGAGTCCTAAGAGTCCTGCTCACACTGATGGGGTGCAGCTGTGGGACCCTATTTTCAGAGATGATGTCCTCCACCCAACTCTCAAAAAGCTGAAAGGGTCTTCAGTAGAGATGGATAGTCGAGCTGGGCTACCAGACGGTCACCTCTGTAGCTGTAGTGTCATTTTTCCTATGGTCCAATGTGTAAATTAAACAAAAAAGTGCACGTTTGTTATGATTTCCAAGATGGGGACCAGGATGTGGACATAATAAAAAAATAGGGAACATGATAGGAGACATTTCTACAATACATATAATCATTCTTATCTATCTAATACGATGACAACAGCTCTCCATACCTGCAGTCCACCACAAGGACCACCCTCTCTATTCCCTGAAAAGTGAAATCATCCTCAGTGACGAAGAGAGGGGGCTAAGCGCCCCCCATGGTCTCAAAACATTGACTCTTCTAAGAGTCCTAAGAGTCCTGCTCACACTGATGGGGTGCAGCTGTGGGACCCTATTTTCAGAGATGATGTTCTCCACCCAACTCTCAAAAAGCTGAAAGGGTCTTCAGTAGAGATGGATAGTCGAGCTGGGCTATCAGACGGTCACCTCTGTAGCTGTAGTGTCATTTTTCCTATGGTCCAATGTGTAAATTAAACAAAAAAGTGCACGTTTGTTATGATGTCCAAGATGGGGACCAGGATGTGGACATAATAAAAAATTAGGGAACATGATAGGAGACATTTCTACAATACATATAATCATTATTATCTATCTAATACGATGACAACAGCTCTCCATACCTGCAGTCCACCACAAGGACCACCCTCTCTAATCCCTGAAAAATGAAATCATCCTCAGTGACGAAGAGAGGGGGCTAAGCGCCCCCATGGTCTCAGAGCATTAACTCTTCTAAGAGTCCTAAGAGTCCTGCTCACACTGATGGGGTGCAGCTGTGGGACCCTATTTTCAGAGATGATGTCCTCCACCCAACTCTCAAAAAGCTGAAAGGGTCTTCAGTAGAGATGGATAGTCGAGCTGGGCTATCAGACGGTCACCTCTGTAGCTGTAGTGTCATTTTTCCTATGGTCCAATGTGTAAATTAAACAAAAAAGTGCACGTTTGTTATGATGTCCAAGATGGGGACCAGGATGTGGACATAATAAAAAATTAGGGAACATGATAGGAGACATTTCTACAATACATATAATCATTCTTATCTATCTAATACGATGACAACAGCTCTACATACCTGCAGTCCACCACAAGGACCACCCTCTCTAATCCCTGAAAAATGAAATCATCCTCAGTGACGAAGAGAGGGGGCTCAGTGCCCCCAATGGTCTCAGAGCATTGACTCTTCTAAGAGTCTTAAGAGTCCTGCTCACACTGATGGGGTGCAGCTGTGGGACCCTATTTTCAGAGATGATGTCCTCCACCCAACTCTCAAAATGCTGAAAGGGTCTTCAGTAGATATGGATAGTCGAGCTGGGCTATCAGACGGTCACCTCTGTAGCTGTAGTGTCATTTTTCCTATGGTCCAATGTGTAAATTAAACAAAAAAGTGCACGTTTGTTATGATGTCCAAGATGGGGACCAGGATGTGGACATAATAAAAAATTAGGGAACATGATAGGAGACATTTCTACAATACATATAATCATTCTTATCTATCTAATACGATGACAACAGCTCTCCATACCTGCAGTCCACCACAAGGACCACCCTCTCTAATCCCTGAAAAATGAAATCATCCTCAGTGACGAAGAGAGGGGGCCAAGCGCCCCCCATGGTACCAGAGCATTGACTCTTCTAAGAGTCCTAAGAGTCCTGCTCACACTGATGGGGTGAAGCTGTGGGACCCTATTTTCAGAGATGATGTCCTCCACCCAACTCTCAAAAAGCTGAAAGGGTCTTCAGTAGAGATGGATAGTCGAGCTGGGCTATCAGACGGTCACCTCTGTAGCTGTAGTGTCATTTTTCCTATGGTCCAATGTGTAAATTAAACAAAAAAGTGCACGTTTGTTATGATGTTCAAGATGGGGACCAGGATGTGGACATAATAAAAAATTAGGGAACATGATAGGAGACATTTCTACAATACATATAATCATTCTTATCTATCTAATACGATCACAACAGCTCTCCATACCTGCAGTCCACCACAAGGACCACTCTCTCTAATCCCTGAAAAATGAAATCATCCTCAGTGACGAAGAGAGGGGGCTAAGCGCCCCCCATGGTCTCAGAGCATTGACTCTTCTAAGAGTCCTAAGATTCCTGCTCACACTGATGGGGTGCAGCTGTGGGACCCTATTTTCAGAGATGATGTCCTCCACCCAACTCTCAAAAAGCTGAAAGGGTCTTCAGTAGAGATGGATAGTCGAGCTGGGCTATCAGACGGTCACCTCTGTAGCTGTAGTGTCATTTTTCCTATTGTCCAATTTGTAAATTAAACAAAAAAGTGCACGTTTGTTATGATTTCCAAGATGGGAACCAGGATGTGGACATAATAAAAAAATAGGGAACATGATAGGAGACATTTCTACAATACATATAATCATTCTTATCTATCTAATACGATGACAACAGCTCTCCATACCTGCAGTCCACCACAAGGACCACCCTCTCTATTCCCTGAAAAGTGAAATCATCCTCAGTGACGAGGAGAGGGGGCTAAGCGCCCCCCATGGTCTCAGAGCATTGACTCTTCTAAGAGTCCTAAGAGTCCTGCTCACACTGATGGGGTGCAGCTGTGGGACCCTATTTTCAGAGATGATGTCCTCCACCCAACTCTCAAAAAGCTGAAAGGGTCTTCAGTAGAGATGGATAGTCGAGCTGGGCTATCAGACGGTCACCTCTGTAGCTGTAGTGTCATTTTTCCTATGGTCCAATGTGTAAATTAAACAAAAAAGTGCACGTTTGTTATGATGTCCAAGATGGGGACCAGGATGTGGACATAATAAAAAATTAGAGAACATGATAGGAGACATTTCTACAATACATATAATCATTCTTATCTATCTAATACGATGATAACAGCTCTCCATATCTGCAGTCCACCACAAGGACCACCCTCTCTAATCCCTGAAAAATGAAATCATCCTCAGTGATGAAGAGAGGGGGCTAAGTGCCCCCAATGGTCTCAGAGCATTGACTCTTCTAAGAGAACTAAGAGTCCTGCTCACACTGATGGGGTGCAGCTGTGGGACCCTATTTTCAGAGATGATGTCCTCCACCCAACTCTCAAAAAGCTGAAAGGGTCTTCAGTAGAGATGGATAGTCGAGCTGGGCTATCAGACGGTCACCTCTGTAGCTGTAGTGTCATTTTTCCTATGGTCCAATGTGTAAATTAAACAAAAAAGTGCACGTTTGTTATGATGTCCAAGATGGGGACCAGGATGTGGACATAATAAAAAATTAGGGAACATGATAGGAGACATTTCTACAATACATATAATCATTCTTATCTATCTAATACGATGACAACAGCTCTCCATACCTGCAGTCCACCACAAGGACCACCCTCTCTAATCCCTGAAAAATGAAATCATCCTCAGTGACGAAGAGAGGGGGCTAAGCGCCCCCCATGGTTTTAGAGCATTGACTCTTCTAAGAGTCCTAAGAGTCCTGCTTACACTGATGGGGTGCAGCTGTGGGACCCTATTTTAAGAGATGATGTCCTCCACCCAACTCTCAAAAAGCTGAAAGGGTCTTCAGTAGAGATGGATAGTCGAGCTGGGCTATCAGACGGTCACCTCTGTAGCTGTAGTGTCATTTTTCCTATGGTCCAATGTGTAAATTAAACAAAAAAGTGCACGTTTGTTATGATGTCCAAGATGGGGACCAGGATGTGGACATAATAAAAAATTAGGGAACATGATAGGAGACATTTCTACAATACATATAATCATTCTTATCTATCTAATACGATGACAACAGCTCTCCATACCTGCAGTCCACCACAAGGACCACCCTCTCTAATCCCTGAAAAATGAAATCATCCTCAGTGACGAAGAGAGGGGGCCAAGCGCCCCCCATGGTACCAGAGCATTGACTCTTCTAAGAGTCCTAAGAGTCCTGCTCACACTGATGGGGTGAAGCTGTGGGACCCTATTTTCAGAGATGATGTCCTCCACCCAACTCTCAAAAAGCTGAAAGGGTCTTCAGTAGAGATGGATAGTCGAGCTGGTCTATCAGTCGGTCACCTCTGTAGCTGTAGTGTCATTTTTCCTATGGTCCAATGTGTAAATTAAACAAAAAAGTGCACGTTTGTTATGATGTCCAAGATGGGGACCAGGATGTGGACATAATAAAAAATTAGGGAACATGATAGGAGACATTTCTACAATACATATAATCATTCTTATCTATCTAATACGATCACAACAGCTCTCCATACCTGCAGTCCACCACAAGGACCACTCTCTCTAATCCCTGAAAAATGAAATCATCCTCAGTGACGAAGAGAGGGGGCTAAGCACCCCCATGGTCTCAGAGCATTGACTCTTCTAAGAGTCCTAAGATTCCTGCTCACACTGATGGGGTGCAGCTGTGGGACCCTATTTTCAGAGATGATGTCCTCCACCCAACTCTCAAAAAGCTGAAAGGTTCTTCAGTAGAGATGGATAGTCGAGCTGGGCTATCAGACGGTCACCTCTGTAGCTGTAGTGTCATTTTTCCTATGGTCCAATGTGTAAATTAAACAAAAAAGTGCACGTTTGTTATGATTTCCAAGATGGGGACCAGGATGTGGACATAATAAAAAAATAGGGAACATGATAGGAGACATTTCTACAATACATATAATCATTCTTATCTATCTAATACGATGACAACAGCTCTCCATACCTGCAGTCCACCACAAGGACCACCCTCTCTATTCCCTGAAAAGTGAAATCATCCTCAGTGACGAAGAGAGGGGGCTAAGCGCCCCCCATGGTCTCAGAGCATTGACTCTTCTAAGAGTCCTAAGAGTCCTGCTCACAGTGATGGGGTGCAGCTGTGGGACCCTATTTTCAGAGATGATGTTCTCCACCCAACTCTCAAAAAGCTGAAAGGGTCTTCAGTAGAGATGGATAGTCGAGCTGGGCTATCAGACGGTCACCTCTGTAGCTGTAGTGTCATTTTTCCTATGGTCCAATGTGTAAATTAAACAAAAAAGTGCACGTTTGTTATGATGTCCAAGATGGGGACCAGGATGTGGACATAATAAAAAATTAGGGAACATGATAGGAGACATTTCTACAATACATATAATCATTCTTATCTATCTAATACGATGATAACAGCTCTCCATATCTGCAGTCCACCACAAGGACCACCCTCTCTAATCCCTGAAAAATGAAATCATCCTCAGTGATGAAGAGAGGGGGCTAAGTGCCCCCAATGGTCTCAGAGCATTGACTCTTCTAAGAGTCCTAAGAGTCCTGCTCACACTGATGGGGTGCAGCTGTGGGACCCTATTTTTAGAGATGATGTCCTCCACCCAACTCTCAAAAAGCTGAAAGGGTCTTCAGTAGAGATGGATAGTCGAGCTGGGCTATCAGACGGTCACCTCTGTAGCTGTAGTGTCATTTTTCCTATGGTCCAATGTGTAAATTAAACAAAAAAGTGCACGTTTGTTATGATGTCCAAGATGGGGACCAGGATGTGGACATAATAAAAAATTAGGGAACATGATAGGAGACATTTCTACAATACATATAATCATTCTTATCTATCTAATACGATGACAACAGCTCTCCATACCTGCAGTCCACCACTAGGACCACCCTCTCTAATCCCTGAAAAATGAAATCATCCTCAGTGACGAAGAGAGGGGGCTAAGCGCCCCCATGGTCTCAGAGCATTAACTCTTCTAAGAGTCCTAAGAGTCCTGCTCACACTGATGGGGTGCAGCTGTGGGACCCTATTTTCAGAGATGATGTCCTCCACCCAACTCTCAAAAAGCTGAAAGGGTCTTCAGTAGAGATGGATAGTCGAGCTGGGCTATCAGACGGTCACCTCTGTAGCTGTAGTGTCATTTTTCCTATGGTCCAATGTGTAAATTAAACAAAAAAGTGCACGTTTGTTATGATGTCCAAGATGGGGACCAGGATGTGGACATAATAAAAAATTAGGGAACATGATAGGAGACATTTCTACAATACATATAATCATTCTTATCTATCTAATACGATGACAACAGCTCTCCATACCTGCAGTCCACCACAAGGACCACCCTCTCTAATCCCTGAAAAATGAAATCATCCTCAGTGACGAAGAGAGGGGGCCAAGCGCCCCCCATGGTACCAGAGCATTGACTCTTCTAAGAGTCCTAAGAGTCCTGCTCACACTGATGGGGTGAAGCTGTGGGACCCTATTTTCAGAGATGATGTCCTCCACCCAACTCTCAAAAAGCTGAAAGGGTCTTCAGTAGAGATGGATAGTCGAGCTGGGCTATCAGACGGTCACCTCTGTAGCTGTAGTGTCATTTTTCCTATGGTCCAATGTGTAAATTAAACAAAAAAGTGCACGTTTGTTATGATGTCCAAGATGGGGACCAGGATGTGGACATAATAAAAAATTAGGGAACATGATAGGAGACATTTCTACAATACATATAATCATTCTTATCTATCTAATACGATGACAACAGCTCTCCATACCTGCAGTCCACCACAAGGACCACCCTCTCTAATCCCTGAAAAATGAAATCATCCTCAGTGACGAAGAGAGGGGGCCAAGCGCCCCCCATGGTACCAGAGCATTGACTCTTCTAAGAGTCCTAAGAGTCCTGCTCACACTGATGGGGTGAAGCTGTGGGACCCTATTTTCAGAGATGATGTCCTCCACCCAACTCTCAAAAAGCTGAAAGGGTCTTCAGTAGAGATGGATAGTCGAGCTGGGCTATCAGACGGTCACCTCTGTAGCTGTAGTGTCATTTTTCCTATGGTCCAATGTGTAAATTAAACAAAAAAGTGCACGTTTGTTATGATGTTCAAGATGGGGACCAGGATGTGGACATAATAAAAAATTAGGGAACATGATAGGAGACATTTCTACAATACATATAATCATTCTTATCTATCTAATACGATCACAACAGCTCTCCATACCTGCAGTCCACCACAAGGACCACTCTCTCTAATCCCTGAAAAATGAAATCATCCTCAGTGACGAAGAGAGGGGGCTAAGCGCCCCCCATGGTCTCAGAGCATTGACTCTTCTAAGAGTCCTAAGATTCCTGCTCACACTGATGGGGTGCAGCTGAGGGACCCTATTTTCAGAGATGATGTCCTCCACCCAACTCTCAAAAAGCTGAAAGGGTCTTCAGTAGAGATGGATAGTCGAGCTGGGCTATCAGACGGTCACCTCTGTAGCTGTAGTGTCATTTTTCCTATTGTCCAATTTGTAAATTAAACAAAAAAGTGCACGTTTGTTATGATTTCCAAGATGGGAACCAGGATGTGGACATAATAAAAAAATAGGGAACATGATAGGAGACATTTCTACAATACATATAATCATTCTTATCTATCTAATACGATGACAACAGCTCTCCATACCTGCAGTCCACCACAAGGACCACCCTCTCTATTCCCTGAAAAGTGAAATCATCCTCAGTGACGAGGAGAGGGGGCTAAGCGCCCCCCATGGTCTCAGAGCATTGACTCTTCTAAGAGTCCTAAGAGTCCTGCTCACACTGATGGGGTGCAGCTGTGGGACCCTATTTTCAGAGATGATGTCCTCCACCCAACTCTCAAAAAGCTGAAAGGGTCTTCAGTAGAGATGGATAGTCGAGCTGGGCTATCAGACGGTCACCTCTGTAGCTGTAGTGTCATTTTTCCTATGGTCCAATGTGTAAATTAAACAAAAAAGTGCACGTTTGTTATGATGTCCAAGATGGGGACCAGGATGTGGACATAATAAAAAATTAGAGAACATGATAGGAGACATTTCTACAATACATATAATCATTCTTATCTATCTAATACGATGATAACAGCTCTCCATATCTGCAGTCCACCACAAGGACCACCCTCTCTAATCCCTGAAAAATGAAATCATCCTCAGTGATGAAGAGAGGGGGATAAGTGCCCCCAATGGTCTCAGAGCATTGACTCTTCTAAGAGAACTAAGAGTCCTGCTCACACTGATGGGGTGCAGCTGTGGGACCCTATTTTCAGAGATGATGTCCTCCACCCAACTCTCAAAAAGCTGAAAGGGTCTTCAGTAGAGATGGATAGTCGAGCTGGGCTATCAGACGGTCACCTCTGTAGCTGTAGTGTCATTTTTCCTATGGTCCAATGTGTAAATTAAACAAAAAAGTGCACGTTTGTTATGATGTCCAAGATGGGGACCAGGATGTGGACATAATAAAAAATTAGGGAACATGATAGGAGACATTTCTACAATACATATAATCATTCTTATCTATCTAATACGATGACAACAGCTCTCCATACCTGCAGTCCACCACAAGGACCACCCTCTCTAATCCCTGAAAAATGAAATCATCCTCAGTGACGAAGAGAGGGGGCTAAGCGCCCCCCATGGTTTTAGAGCATTGACTCTTCTAAGAGTCCTAAGAGTCCTGCTTACACTGATGGGGTGCAGCTGTGGGACCCTATTTTAAGAGATGATGTCCTCCACCCAACTCTCAAAAAGCTGAAAGGGTCTTCAGTAGAGATGGATAGTCGAGCTGGGCTATCAGACGGTCACCTCTGTAGCTGTAGTGTCATTTTTCCTATGGTCCAATGTGTAAATTAAACAAAAAAGTGCACGTTTGTTATGATGTCCAAGATGGGGACCAGGATGTGGACATAATAAAAAATTAGGGAACATGATAGGAGACATTTCTACAATACATATAATCATTCTTATCTATCTAATACGATGACAACAGCTCTCCATACCTGCAGTCCACCACAAGGACCACCCTCTCTAATCCCTGAAAAATGAAATCATCCTCAGTGACGAAGAGAGGGGGCCAAGCGCCCCCCATGGTACCAGAGCATTGACTCTTCTAAGAGTCCTAAGAGTCCTGCTCACACTGATGGGGTGAAGCTGTGGGACCCTATTTTCAGAGATGATGTCCTCCACCCAACTCTCAAAAAGCTGAAAGGGTCTTCAGTAGAGATGGATAGTCGAGCTGGGCTATCAGACGGTCACCTCTGTAGCTGTAGTGTCATTTTTCCTATGGTCCAATGTGTAAATTAAACAAAAAAGTGCACGTTTGTTATGATGTCCAAGATGGGGACCAGGATGTGGACATAATAAGAAATTAGGGAACATGATAGGAGACATTTCTACAATACATATAATCATTCTTATCTATCTAATACGATGACAACAGCTCTCCATACCTGCAGTCCACCACAAGGACCACCCTCTCTAATCCCTGAAAAATGAAATCATCCTCAGGGACGAAGAGAGGGGGCTAAGCGCCCCCCATGGTTTTAGAGCATTGACTCTTCTAAGAGTCCTAAGAGTCCTGCTTACACTGATGGGGTGCAGCTGTGGGACCCTATTTTCAGAGATGATGTCCTCCACCCAACTCTCAAAAAGCTGAAAGGGTCTTCAGTAGAGATGGATAGTCGAGCTGGGCTATCAGACGGTCACCTCTGTAGCTGTAGTGTCATTTTTCCTATGGTCCAATGTGTAAATTAAACAAAAAAGTGCACGTTTGTTTTGATGTTCAAGATGGGGACCAGGATGTGGACATAATAAAAAATTAGGGAACATGATAGGAGACATTTCTACAATACATATAATCATTCTTATCTATCTAATACGATGACAACAGCTCTCCATACCTGCAGTCCACCACAAGGACCACCCTCTCTATTCCCTGAAAAGTGAAATCATCCTCAGTGACGAAGAGAGGGGGCTAAGCGCCCCCCATGGTCTCAGAGCATTGACTCTTCTAAGAGTCCTAAGAGTCCTGCTCACAGTGATGGGGTGCAGCTGTGGGACCCTATTTTCAGAGATGATGTTCTCCACCCAACTCTCAAAAAGCTGAAAGGGTCTTCAGTAGAGATGGATAGTCGAGCTGGGCTATCAGACGGTCACCTCTGTAGCTGTAGTGTCATTTTTCCTATGGTCCAATGTGTAAATTAAACAAAAAAGTGCACGTTTGTTATGATGTCCAAGATGGGGACCAGGATGTGGACATAATAAAAAATTAGGGAACATGATAGGAGACATTTCTACAATACATATAATCATTCTTATCTATCTAATACGATGATAACAGCTCTCCATATCTGCAGTCCACCACAAGGACCACCCTCTCTAATCCCTGAAAAATGAAATCATCCTCAGTGATGAAGAGAGGGGGCTAAGTGCCCCCAATGGTCTCAGAGCATTGACTCTTCTAAGAGTCCTAAGAGTCCTGCTCACACTGATGGGGTGCAGCTGTGGGACCCTATTTTCAGAGATGATGTCCTCCACCCAACTCTCAAAAAGCTGAAAGGGTCTTCAGTAGAGATGGATAGTCGAGCTGGGCTATCAGACGGTCACCTCTGTAGCTGTAGTGTCATTTTTCCTATGGTCCAATGTGTAAATTAAACAAAAAAGTGCACGTTTGTTATGATGTCCAAGATGGGGACCAGGATGTGGACATAATAAAAAATTAGGGAACATGATAGGAGACATTTCTACAATACATATAATCATTCTTATCTATCTAATACGATGACAACAGCTCTCCATACCTGCAGTCCACCACAAGGACCACCCTCTCTAATCCCTGAAAAATGAAATCATCCTCAGTGACGAAGAGAGGGGGCTAAGCGCCCCCATGGTCTCAGAGCATTAACTCTTCTAAGAGTCCTAAGAGTCCTGCTCACACTGATGGGGTGCAGCTGTGGGACCCTATTTTCAGAGATGATGTCCTCCACCCAACTCTCAAAAAGCTGAAAGGGTCTTCAGTAGAGATGGATAGTCGAGCTGGGCTATCAGACGGTCACCTCTGTAGCTGTAGTGTCATTTTTCCTATGGTCCAATGTGTAAATTAAACAAAAAAATGCACGTTTGTTATGATGTCCAAGATGGGGACCAGGATGTGGACATAATAAAAAATTAGGGAACATGATAGGAGACATTTCTACAATACATATAATCATTCTTATCTATCTAATACGATGACAACAGCTCTCCATACCTGCAGTCCACCACAAGGACCACCCTCTCTAATCCCTGAAAAATGAAATCATCCTCAGTGACGAAGAGAGGGGGCCAAGCGCCCCCCATGGTACCAGAGCATTGACTCTTCTAAGAGTCCTTAGAGTCCTGCTCACACTGATGGGGTGAAGCTGTGGGACCCTATTTTCAGAGATGATGTCCTCCACCCAACTCTCAAAAAGCTGAAAGGGTCTTCAGTAGAGATGGATAGTCGAGCTGGGCTATCAGACGGTCACCTCTGTAGCTGTAGTGTCATTTTTCCTATGGTCCAATGTGTAAGTTAAACAAAAAAGTGCACGTTTGTTATGATGTCCAAGATGGGGACCAGGATGTGGACATAATAAGAAATTAGGGAACATGATAGGAGACATTTCTACAATACATATAATCATTCTTATCTATCTAATACGATGACAACAGCTCTCCATACCTGCAGTCCACCACAAGGACCACCCCCTCTAATCCCTGAAAAATGAAATCATCCTCAGGGACGAAGAGAGGGGGCTAAGCGCCCCCCATGGTTTTAGAGCATTGACTCTTCTAAGAGTCCTAAGAGTCCTGCTTACACTGATGGGGTGCAGCTGTGGGACCCTATTTTCAGAGATGATGTCCTCCACCCAACTCTCAAAAAGCTGAAAGGGTCTTCAGTAGAGATGGATAGTCGAGCTGGGCTATCAGACGGTCACCTCTGTAGCTGTAGTGTCATTTTTCCTATGGTCCAATGTGTAAATTAAACAAAAAAGTGCACGTTTGTTATGATGTCCAAGATGGGGACCAGGATGTGGACATAATAAAAAATTAGGGAACATGATAGGAGACATTTCTACAATACATATAATCATTCTTATCTATCTAATACGATCACAACAGCTCTCCATACCTGCAGTCCACCACAAGGACCACTCTCTCTAATCCCTGAAAAATGAAATCATCCTCAGTGACGAAGAGAGGGGGCTAAGCGCCCCCCATGGTCTCAGAGCATTGACTCTTCTAAGAGTCCTAAGATTCCTGCTTACACTGATGGGGTGCAGCTGTGGGACCCTATTTTCAGAGATGATGTCCTCCACCCAACTCTCAAAAAGCTGAAAGGGTCTTCAGTAGAGATGGATAGTCGAGCTGGGCTATCAGACGGTCACCTCTGTAGCTGTAGTGTCATTTTTCCTATGGTCCAATGTGTAAATTAAACAAAAAAGTGCACGTTTGTTATGATGTCCAAGATGGGGACCAGGATGTGGACATAATAAAAAATTAGGGAACATGATAGGAGACATTTCTACAATACATATAATCATTCTTATCTATCTAATACGATCACAACAGCTCTCCATACCTGCAGTCCACCACAAGGACCACTCTCTCTAATCCCTGAAAAATGAAATCATCCTCAGTGACGAAGAGAGGGGGCTAAGCGCCCCCCATGGTCTCAGAGCATTGACTCTTCTAAGAGTCCTAAGATTCCTGCTCACACTGATGGGGTGCAGCTGTGGGACCCTATTTTCAGAGATGATGTCCTCCACCCAACTCTCAAAAAGCTGAAAGGGTCTTCAGTAGAGATGGATAGTCGAGCTGGGCTATCAGACGGTCACCTCTGTAGCTGTAGTGTCATTTTTCCTATGGTCCAATGTGTAAATTAAACAAAAAAGTGCACGTTTGTTATGATGTCCAAGATGGGGACCAGGATGTGGACATAATAAAAAAATAGGGAACATGATAGGAGACATTTCTACAATACATATAATCATTCTTATCTATCTAATACCTGCAGTCCACCACAAGGACCACCCTCTCTATTCCCTGAAAAGTGAAATCATCCTCAGTGACGAAGAGAGGGGGCTAAGCGCCCCCCATGGTCTCAGAGCATTGACTTTTCTAAGAGTCCTAAGAGTCCTGCTCACACTGATGGGGTGAAGCTGTGGGACCCTATTTTCAGAGATGATGTTCTCCACCCAACTCTCAAATAGCTGAAAGGGTCTTCAGTAGAGATGGATAGTCGAGCTGGGCTATCAGACGGTCACCTCTGTAGCTGTAGTGTCATTTTTCCTATGGTCCAATGTGTAAATTAAACAAAAAAGTGCACGTTTGTTATGATGTCCAAGATGGGGACCAGGATGTGGACATAATAAAAAATTAGGGAACATGATAGGAGACATTTCTACAATACATATAATCATTCTTATCTATTTAATACGATGACAACAGCTCTCCATACCTGCAGTCCACCACAAGGACCACCCTCTCTAATCCCTGAAAAATGAAATCATCCTCAGTGACGAAGAGAGGGGGCTAAGCGCCCCCCATGGTCTCAGAGCATTGACTCTTCTAAGAGTCCTAAGAGTCCTGCTCACACTGATGGGGTGCAGCTGTGGGACCCTATTTTCAGAGATGATGTCCTCCACCCAACTCTCAAAAAGCTGAAAGGGTCTTCAGTAGAGATGGATAGTCGAGCTGGGCTATCAGACGGTCACCTCTGTAGCTGTAGTGTCATTTTTCCTATGGTCCAATGTGTAAATTAAACAAAAAAGTGCACGTTTGTTATGATGTCCAAGATGGGGACCAGGATGTGGACATAATAAAAAATTAGGGAACATGATAGGAGACATTTCTACAATACATATAATCATTCTTATCTATCTAATACGATGACAACAGCTCTCCATACCGTATTTCATGGTCAATCCAGGTTTGTCAGTGATGGCACTGACATAATGTATGGCGTCTTTTTCGGGCGTTATCCTTTGCCTTTTCATTGTGAAAATCCAGTTGCCTATATCAAAGCAAATTCTACTACTTGTAAAGTATGCAGAAAATGAAATGTAGAACATATAACATCAACTGCTTAGGAACACATCATAGGTTAGTACTTAAAAGGATATTGTCATGTTCTAGTCATAATGCAAGCTGGACATTTTTCATGTTACCCTGTAATCGCCGGCCTGTTCTAATGCTCACAAGCAAAGATATATGCTCAGCTGCTAAGGCTTCCCTCTGCCTTCTGAATGAAAATTGAATATGTCTGGCTCACTGTGTATATAGCAGGTGCTCAGAAAAAATAAGAGTCAATTCAAAAGAAATAGCTCTGGTACACTATAGTGATTAATAACGTAAGAAAAGAACTCTTGGAATGCTGAAAATTCTTTATTTGTGCAAAAGGATAATTCATCCAACGTTTCGACCTTGTTTTTAGGTCTTTATCAAGGATAAAGTTATCTAAGATCATAAAGGGTTACAAAACCATATAAACACGTAATTAGTACATAGTACAACATAACAGTACAATATATTGCTACTTGAGAGTACAATGGGTCAAATGACCATGAGGCACATACAAAAAATTTTTCCAAAGCCATAGTGAAAACATTTGTACTGAGGAAAGAAAATTTCCACATGACCTATCTGGAGAAACATTCTGGATCAAACAACCAAAAATAGTCAAGCAGGTAAATACACACCTATATGGATAACAGGATGATATGTGTTCAATTGTATAGCGTCATTGCCATTAAGGTACAAATGGAAAACTTGCAATCCTATATAGTGAAGGAAATGAACACATATCATATCAAAGAACACAGGAACATGGGTGTGAGAAAAACCTCAATGTTTATACTTTGTTCTTTATAATGGTGTGAACATGTATATGTCTCAGTACCTTATGCACTTGAGAATTCTAGTGAGTAGATGATGAAAGCCTATTCCAGAACTGGAATCGGTAAATAATTGTAGGTGGAATCTAAATGAAAAGATGGTACAAGTGTTATCATGACACGTGGGCTATAACACAATGGACCGTGTGACAAAGAAGAAAGGAGAGAAAAAAGAGGAAGAAAATGGAACTACCTGTAACATTACGTGATAGTCACTGGTAAGTATCACTTGACAATTCAGGTGAAAAAGGATTCCTTTATTAAAGGGTTCTCAGTCGCCTCAGGATCATGAAATACTAGGGTAAATGATATGAGAATGGGTAAGAAGCACCACTAAAGGAAATATGAAATGCAGGACATATATCTATAAACCCCTGAACTACATGATAGAAATAAAAAGAAGAAAAAAGAAAAAAAAGAAGAAAGAAGAACACATAGAATGCGGAAAGAGAATGGGTACAACTACCTGAGTTACTGCAGGGAGGCCCCTGGTTGGTATTGTGAGGGTTAGTGGAATTCCTTCACTGAAGGGTTCTCAGTTGCCTCAGGTTCGTGAAAAATGCTATAGACAAATAATGCCCGGAGAAAAGGGGTTCATATACAGCGAATAATGGTAATACAAGGTACATGTGTCACATGTAATAGTATATATATATATATTGTACTAAGCTCTACACCAGAAATAGAAAGTAGTCCCTCTGCCTTCTGTCTAGGTGCCCTGAGTTATGTCCTGTAAACTGTCACAGCGACCCAGAAACACATGTGTAGTAGGGGAATATCCCTGCTGAGATGCCAGTGCTAGAGCACTCGTTTGCTGTGGAGTTGAACGCTATGTGAGCAGTTCTTACCTTCAATGAGCAGAAGTCTCTTTTTTCAGATTTCAATATCTCTGTGGGTATCTGGCAGAAATATGGAATACTCTTTACTGCTAAGACCCTGTACACCACTCCCACTAAAGGGGGCTTTACACGCTGCGACATTGCTAATGCGGAGTCGTTGGGGTCACGGAATTTGTGACGCACATCCGGCCGCATTAGCGATGTTGCTGCGTGTGACACCGATGAGCGATTTTGCATCGTTGCAAAAACGTGCAAAATCGCTCATCGGTGACATGGGTCTCCATTCTCGATTATCGTTACTGCAGCAGTAACGATGTAGTTCGTCGCTCCTGCGGCAGCACACATCACTCCGTGTGACACCGCAGAAACGAGGAACCTCTCCTTACCTGCCTCCCAGCCGCTATGAGGAAGGAAGGAGGTGGGCGGGATGTTCCGGCCACTCATCTCCGCCCCTCCGCTGCTATTGGGCGGTCGCTCAGTGACGTCGCTGTGACGCCGCACGGACCGCCCCCTTAGAAAGGAGGCGGTTCGCCGGTCACAGCGACGTCGCCGGGCAGGTAAGTATGTGTGACGGGTCTGGTCGGTGTTGTGCGGCATGGGCAGCGATTTACCCGTGTCGCGCAACAGATGGGGGCGGGTACCCACACTAGCGATATCGGGACCGATATCGCAGTGTGTAAAGTAGCCTTTAGTCACATGACCAAGACTGTATCTGTGTCCCTACAACACACTTGAGACAAATGTGTGTGTGAGCCTGCATTGTGGGGTATATATAATATATTATAGAGCTGGGAAGGATCATTCTAAGCAGTGAGCTGTTCCAGTATTTGTAGGAAAATACCCAGTAGAAGCATCAAACACAGCACCAATACCTCCCATCAATATCCCACCACAGTGCCATGTAACCCATGCCCTACACTCCCATCTACACCAATACTATACAGGCACAAACTAGTATATCTGACTAAAAGCCCCCAAAATATGAAGAACGGCCTATAGTTGAGTGTGGATATAAAATCTATGTGAGCAGAGCTAGAATAGAAATCACTGATCGCATTGAAGTCATTCTGACCATAAATCACCATGATATCAAGGTGAGGAGTTGTGTGTTACTGCTGGGAGGAAAGGGTTAACAGTGGAATATTAAGGTGCATTTCTGTGTGCAGTGTTACTAGTCAATGTAACAATTCAGTATGAGCTGCTCTTGGTGCCGGGGGAGGGAGATGCTCTCCTGAGCAAGATAGATGGGGAATGAACATAATATCTATATAGTGTAAGGCAGGGGGTCTCAAACTCGGCTGGGTGTATGGGCCGCACAGAGGAAAAAAATAATTTGGGGGGCTGCATTCTTTGCAAGACAAAGTGACATTTTTATTGGTACCATATATGTATATATTTTTTTCACACACCTTTGGATGACTGATTTTCAACATTTTTCACTTGTTTATTATAACAAATGTGCACATTCTTTGGTTAAATCTAAAAAAAATAAATGTGATGTTAAAAAAAAGTCATGCCTTATTTTGTTTTTTTTTACATTTTATCCCTTTCTTTTAACTAATAGTGTTACAATTATGACGCTAGCGTTTTGTGAAGGGAATGCTTTGCCTACTTCCGTGACTATGGCCTTCCGGAACTGCTGCATTTTGGCTGACCTCTCCGCCTCGGGAATAAGAGACATAAAGTTCTCCTTGTAGCGTGGGTCTAACAGTGTTACCAACCAGTAATGATTGTCGGCCAAGATGTTCTTAACGCGAGGGTCACGAGACAGGCAGCTTACCATAAAGTCATCCATGTGCGCCAGACTCTTAACAGCCATCACTTCAGTATCCAGACCAACACGATGACTGAACATGCTGTCCTCCTCCTTCTCCTCCTCCTCCTCATCTACCCTGTCCTCTGGCCAGCCACGCTGAACTGAGCATATGACTGGTATGCATGTCATATCCTCAATTTGGCCGGAGAGTTGCTCCATGTCTTCATCTTCCTCCTCGTCATAGTCCTCCACTGCACGTTGTGATGAGACGAGGCTGGGCTATGTGTTATCACCCACACCCACTACTGTTTCTTGCTCCAACTCATCGTGTTCCGCCTGCAGTGCATCATGTTTGGTTTTGAGCAGAGACCGTTTTAGAAGGCAGAGAAGCGGTATGGTGACGCTAATAATGGCGTCATCGCCGCTCACCATCTTGGTGGAGTCCTCAAAGTTTTGGAGGATGGTACATAGGTCGGACATCCATCTCCACTCCTCAGGTGTTATGTGTGGAGTTTGACCCATTTCCCGACGGCTTAGGTGATGCAGGTACTCAACAACTGCCCTCTTCTGCTCACATATCCTGATCAACATGTGCAGAGTTGAATTCCAACGCGTGGGGACATCACACACCAGTCTGTGAGCCGGAAGATGCAAAGGACGCTGAAAGCCGGCAAGGCCGGCTGAAGCAGTAGGTGACTTTCGAAAATGTGCAGACAGGCGGCGAACTTTTACCAGCAGATGAGACAGCTCTGGGTATGACTTTAGAAACTGCTGAACCACGAGGTTGAGCACATGGGCCAAGCATGGAACATGTGTCAGCTGGCCTCGCCTCAAAGCCGCCACTAGGTTCCGGCCATTGTCACACACAACCTTTCCTGGCTTTAGGTTCAGAGGTGTGAGCCAGTGATCTGCATGCTGTTTTAGAGCTGTCCACACCTCTTCTGCATTGTGGGATTTGTCACTTATGCAGATTAGCTGCAGCACAGCCTGTTGCCGCTTCGCCGAGGCAGTGCTGCAGTGCTTCCAGCTTGGGACTGGTGTGGAGGGTAAAGTGGATGAGGATGCGCAGGAGGAGGAGGAGGCTGAAGAGCATGACATTCCGGAGCTGTAGAGTGTGGGTGAAACCCTGACTGAGGTAGGGCCTGCAAACCTTGGTGTGGGAAGGACTTGTTCCGTTCCTCGCTCAAACTGGGTCCCAGCTGGGCTGGGCTGGGTAGGGCGTTGTGGGGGGTTTGTCTATCTCCGTTTGAGGTGAGTTTGTTTAAGTTAGCCTTTTCTTTGGCGTTTTTTGGAGCCCTGCGGGTTGGGGAGTTGGTATCGCCCAGTAAGGCGTTCCCCGGGGGCTTGGATTGGGGTGACATTGTCAGTGGAAAACGGAGTTGAATTTTGGATTAGGAAATCGAAAACTGATCAGAGAGGTGTGGGTAGACTAGTCCGTTTGGGGATGGTTGTGGCATCTGATATGTGCCCGTTCAAGTGTCTCGGGAATTTTCAACAGATCCGTCCGAAGGTGGATGGCCCCTTATTATGTCACGAGGATGGGTCCTTTTTATCGAGATACCAATTTGTGAGTGTTTTTAGGGCATGTTTGAAGTCGTTGGGGTTAGATCCGAAGTCTTTCGGATTGGGGCAGCGACGGAGGCCTCTATATGCGGCCTACCGGAGGAGACAGTTAAGCAGATTGGTAGGTGGAAGTCGCAGCGCTTTAAGTCGTATGTACGTCCCCAGGTGGTTGTTGGCAATTGAGGGGAAAAGGGGGGGGGTATTAGGGTAGCAATGGGGGGGGGGAGAGTGTGTGTTTTTTGTCAATTTGGTTTGGTGAGGCAATAAAATGGTGTCGTCTGTACATTTTGTATTGCAGAAGCACCCCCCCTTCCTTCCCTGGTCTGGATCCTTGGCCACTCTTATGTGTATTGGGGAGCCCGACGAGCGGACGCGAGATGGAACGGGAGACAGCTAGGTTTTGAGAAGGACCTGGCTCTCGTGCGATGGCTCGGTGTTCGGGGGTTAGGGTGGAACAGGGTGTTGCAGGAGGTGCATAGATACGCCCGGTTGGATAGACCTCCTGACATCTTAGTGTTGCATGCCGGGGGGAATGATTTGGGTGGGCGTCCTTTTCGAATCTTGATAAAGGACATCAAACATGATTTGTTACGGTTATGGGTGTCGTTTCCAGGTCTAACGATAGTCTGGTCGGAGATAGTAGCGAGAAAGAGTTGGCAGAAAGCGCGGTCAGTTGACAGGTTGAACAAGGCGCGGGCGAAGGTTAATAGGGCGATCTCGAAGTTTGTTAGTCGGAACGGGGGTATAGCAATACGGCATGTTGAGTTGGAAAGGACGGAAGAGGAATTTTGGTTGGCTGACGGGGTACACCTTAATGCGGTGGGAACTGACTTATGGGCTCTTGGCTTGCAGGGAGGTATTGAGAGGGCCCTTTGGTTGCGGGGGGTCTCAGGCACTTGAAGGGTTTCAAGGTGCCTTCGTTGTGGTGTTGTTTATTGGTGGGTCCTTGAAGTTGGTTTAAAATTGGTTCGGGGATTCATCCGGGTATGGATCCCCTCATTGGCAGAATTGATGGTCCCCTGGTGATTTTGGGGGGGAACCCCGACGGGGTATGTCGGGGCCCCTGGGGGTGTGGTTGGGGTTGACGGAGGATTAACCCTTACCATTTGGTGCTCCTGAGCCAGTGTGGGTAACGGCTGGGAGCAAGTTGAGGTTTTTTATTGCTCGGTTATGGGAATCACCAGGGTTTTGGTAGCTTCAAGGACCTTACCACATTGCAAATTTTATTGGTTATGTATTCTTGTTAATAAAATGGCTGCTATGGCCAAAATTATCCAAAGATAAATTTGTGTCTGTGTAATTACTTTTAAATAAGAAATGGGAATGGAGGTGTGGGGTATGAAAGGAAGACCGGAGTCAACAATTCCAGGGTCAAGCATGTTTATTTGCGTAAGCTTCGTTCCAGGGTAGAAAGGGTAAGAGTGCCTTTCAGAATTCGAAGTGGTCGGACTGTACGGACCACCAAGAACTGCAGGAGAGCTTGAACATCTTCCCATGGATTTGCGACATCCTCCCTCATCAGTTACGTAGGTAAGCAGGTTCTCAGCATTGCAGCCCATTTGTTGTCTTAAGTTAGTTAAGCGGGGTTAACTAACCTGTCAGTTCAGCCTCAGGTCTAAAGCAGAGGCCTGGACTCCACTCCTTACTCCTCACTCCACAACTCTCCTTAAAAACAACTGACTCCTTTTTCCTGCCCCGGGGTCTCCAGACCCCTAGGTGGGCGTTTCCTTCCGTCTGGTCCTGCCCACTGGTGTGCCTGTCTTTCCCTGGGGGAGGTGACTAGGATTTTCTGGTTGGCTTTGTGTGACTTAGGTGAGGGAAGTTGTTATGCGGGGGCCTATGTGTGACTACCTGCAGTGTCAGGGCGTCACATATGTATGTGTGTATGTCTGCTAAAGGAATCCGCACCGTCATATTTACAAACACAAAATTTTGCAGACACCTCATGTGACTCAGGGAACGTCGTAGACTATGTTTTAACAGGAATATTTAACCCCGCGCTTTACAGTTACTCTCCAAAAAACCTGCCTCCATTAAACTGAATGGAGGTGGGAGCTGCAAGTTATTAATAGCAGCTGTGATTGGTTGCTATAAGAACAAAGGACATTCATAGTATAAGAAGCTTATGTGTGAGATAATATGATGTCAGTGGGGAGACAGATAGAGAGAGACAGACACAGACTGAGAGACAAACAGACAGAGACAGATAGGCATAGACAGACAGGGAAAGAGACAGAGACAAACAGACAGAGGCAGACAGGGAAAGAGACAGACAGAGATAGACAGGGAAAAAAGGCAGACAGACAGAGACAGAGAAAGAGACAGAGGCAGATAGGGAAACAGACAGAGACAAACATACAGAGACAGGCAGGAGAAAAGGCAGACCGACAGGGAAAGAGACAGACAGGGGAAGAGACAGACAGAGAGAGACAGACAGATAGAGACAGACAAAGAAATACAGAGATAGACAGGGAAAGAGACAAACGGGGAATGAGTCAGACAGAGAGAGACAAAGAGAGACAGGCAGAGAGAGACAGGGAAAGAGACAGACAGGGGAAGAGAAAGACTGAGACAGACAAAGAAATACAGAGACAGACAGGGGAAGAGACAGAAAGGGGAAGAGACAGACAGGGGAAGAGACAGACAGACAGGGAAAGAGACAGACCTGGAAAAGAGACAGACCTGGAAAAGAGACAGGCCTGGAAAAGAGACAGACAGACATAGAAACAGACAGCCACAAAGAGAGAGAGAGACAGACAGACACAGAGAGACAGACAGAGATAGAGAGACAGACAGACATGGATAGAGATAGAGACACACAGAGACAGACAGATGACAGAGACTGGGAGAGAGACAGACAGAAGCATAAATCCCTAACTAAAACTTAACATTTAATGATAGTTTTAAAAGGTAAAAAAACACAAATCATGTAAATAGAATGACTCTCTTCTGTGCATAGAGTCAACATTTTGTGTTTGTAAATATGACGGTGCGGATTCCTTTAGCAGACATACACACATACATATGTGACGCCCTGACACTGCAGGTAGTCACACATAGGCCCCCGCATAACAACTTCCCTCACCTAAGTCACACAAAGCCAACCAGAAAACCCTAGTCACCTCCCCCAGGGAAAGACAGGCACACCAGTGGGCAGGACCAGACGGAAGGAAACGCCCATCTAGGGGTCTGGAGACCCCGGGGCAGGAAAAAGGAGTCAGTTGTTTTTAAGGAGAGTTGTGGAGTGAGGAGTAAGGAGTGGAGTCCAGGCCTCTGCTTTAGACCTGAGGCTGAACTGACAGGTTAGTTAACCCCGCTTAACTAACTTAAGATAACAAATGGGCTGCAATGCTGAGAACCTGCTTACCTACGTAACTGATGAGGGAGGATGTCGCAAATCCATGGGAAGATGTTCAAGCTCTCCTGCAGTTCTTGGTGGCCCGTACAGTCCGACCACTTCGAATTCTGAAAGGCACTCTTACCCTTTCTACCCTGGAACGAAGCTTAGGCAAATAAACATGCTTGACCCTGGAATTGTTGACTCCGGTCTTCCTTTCATACCCCACACCTCCATTCCCATTTCTTATTTAAAAGTAATTACACAGACACAAATTTATCTTTGGATAATTTTGGCCATAGCAGCCATTTTATTAACAAGAATACATAACCAATAAAATTTGCAATGTGGTAAGGTCCTTGAAGCTACCAAAACCCTGGTGATTCCCATAACCGAGCAATAAAAAACCTCAACTTGCTCCCAGCCGTTACCCACACTGGCTCAGGAGCACCAAATGGTAAGGGTTAATCCTCCGTCAACCCCAACCACACCCCCAGGGGCCCCGACATACCCCGTCGGGGTTCCCCCCCAAAATCACCAGGGGACCATCAATTCTGCCAATGAGGGGATCCATACCCGGATGAATCCCCGAACCAATTTTAAACCAACTTCAAGGACCCACCAATAAACAACACCACAACGAAGGCACCTTGAAACCCTTCAAGTGCCTGAGACCCCCCGCAACCAAAGGGCCCTCTCAATACCTCCCTGCAAGCCAAGAGCCCATAAGTCAGTTCCCACCGCATTAAGGTGTACCCCGTCAGCCAACCAAAATTCCTCTTCCGTCCTTTCCAACTCAACATGCCGTATTGCTATACCCCCGTTCCGACTAACAAACTTCGAGATCGCCCTATTAACCTTCGCCCGCGCCTTGTTCAACCTGTCAACTGACCGCGCTTTCTGCCAACTCTTTCTCGCTACTATCTCCGACCAGACTATCGTTAGACCT